>NC_041721.1:4541488-4649970 GCF_900700375.1 Denticeps clupeoides | reverse complement strand
TGTGTGGAGGGTGGTGCTGGTGGTTTGTGGAGGGTGTTGCCTAGTTGTCGGTGAGAGCTGGATTCGGTGGTGCTGGTGGTGTGTGGAGGGTGGTGCTGGTGGTGTGGAGCTGGATGTAGGGGTGGTGCTGGTGGTGTGTGGAGGGTGGTGCTGGTGGTGTGGAGCTGGATGTAGGGGCGGTGCTGCCGCCGCTGCTGCTTTGGTGACCCGCGCTCTGGTTACCGACTGACCGGCCGCTGGAGGAGCAACAAGCGGCTCCAGGTTAAACCGACGCCCCGCGGACGTTGCGCGTCTCTGCCCCCGCGGGAAGATTTTCTTTCTGGTGAGTTTTCATTTCATGTAAAAACTCTTATTTTACGAGTCCGTTCGCTGCTCGGACTCCGTGTTTCCGTCTCCGCGAGTCGCGGTAAAAGACCACCGACGAGCCGAAGCCACCGGCCTCCCTCCTCTTCATCCTGCGCGGTGGATTCCAGTCCGAAACCGGCCCGCCCGCCCGATGAAGGCGGCTCCGGTAACGGAGTATCAGGAAAATACGCTCAACTGTTCTGAGATCAGCTTCAACGCTGGGAGGGGAAAACAAAGAGAAACAAGTCGTCATTTCGGTTTTACTTCACAATTCACGGGTTAGATGAAAAAATATACTTCTATATTATGTAGAACTGTAGCGTATCGGCAGATTCGAATCGATCGTCCGAAAGGGAAACGCGGCGGTCATTGAACGGAAAAACCGCAGAGCGTATCCCACCGGAGCTGTGTGTGTAAACAAACCAGACACACACACACACACACACACACACACACACACACACACACAGGCAACAATGTAACAATGATTTAACAGAGAGGCTCACCATTGAAAAAATCCAGCAGTAATAAAAAAATACAGTTATTCTAACAACAAAACACTTTTATTATAACACAAAACGTAATCCAGATTAAAGATGCAAAATGAAGGTGTGAAATAATCTGAATTGTTTTTTTTTTTCCCCATGCACAATTTCTATAGGAATGTTTTTATAAAAATGAAAATGAATTTACTACCGCTGGAAAGGGCTTTTAACCCCGTCCTGGGCGGGGTCATCGCCACCAGTCACTAAAGGATGTGGCTGCTTTTAATGTGCGTTTGGTGTACCGTGTTCTGTGTCGCTGTAAGAGATGTAGATGTGTTGTATAGGCCTGTGTGTGTGTGTGTGTGTATGTGCAGAGGCCAATCTCTTGAAGTGCCTTTATGTTTTGACTGGCACCGCCCCCGCTCGAAGACCCCAGATAATCAATGTCACTCGTCTGCCTGTGGCAGCGCTGCAGCGGATAATTACCACGTTGAGCAAAAAACACTCGACTGGCGACTCTGATAAGACCTTTAATCAAGCGTCCTTCTGGCGCGTTCCGCTGTCTTCGTCCTGGTCCTTCTGAACAGAGAACGGTGACTCTTCCTCACCTTGCAGGCAGGAGACATGGGCAGCATGTACAAAGACGACCAGGATGACTGGATGACCGTCTGCCTGAAGTACCTCCTGTTTGTCTTCAACTTCCTCTTCTGGGTGAGTTTCACACCGAGTTCACAGTGGGGGTGGAAGATTGTCCTGCTGGACCTTCTCTTATCTGTTCTCTGACTGGATGATTTTGTGTTGTTGTTGTTGTTGGTTTCGTCACGATCCAGGCTTACGGCGAACCGGTTACCGTACAGCCGGAAAACTTTACAAAATAAATGTCACAAAATAATATAGATATGCCAGGATTAAAGGTTAAAAGATGCTCACTGTTGTAATGCATTTGAATTGATTCGCTATCTTTTACACAAGATGCGGTACGAAACACCCTGAACAATACGAAATGCCAAAGGGGGCGTGGCCTTGACAGCAGAACAATGTCTGGCGAACAGCAAACGTATGTACGAGGGTGCTGGTGAAACAAATCCAATGTAAACATTTAGATTGCATCTATATTTTAATGCACAATAAAGCGTTAGATCTGTACACCATCAGACCTGGAGCGCTTTCAGCTTCTCAAATGTACACAAACTCAGGATTCTGGGCCAAAAAGCCATTCGAATGAAAAACATTGGTTCACTCAATAGTGCATAATGTGTAAAAATCTATCTGAACTATTAAAAGGGAGACGCGTCAGACTTGTGCCTGTGTTCGTAAAAAAAAAAAAAAAGGGCAACTAAGGAATTTAATCATGATAAAACGCAAGACGGACAGGAATGTCCAGCAGGCCTGTGGTGCAGTTGGTGGCATTTAGTGGGCAAAATGTGAGGCGAATTCTCAGCAATTTGTGGTTCATTATGTATGCACAAATGTAAGCTACAGCTCGCCGTAGCTTATATGGAAGGGCTTTATTGCATCTGTGCTGTGGGCTCTTTGATCTAACGTTCACTTTTTCTGACCTTCCCGACTTATCATATTGTAAAAAAAAATATTATATCATATATAATTATAATTTGTATTTTTTAAACAACATCAGAAGTGTGTGAGATTTGCAGACGAAAAGGAGCATCAACTAAAATGGACACATTTAAAGGAACGGATTTGATTATTTGCAACGGCGAATGGTTTGTAGTGCCGAGGCATGTTGTGTATCTGCAGTTGTGTCACGGCCCTGGGCAATGCAGGGAACGATGGCCGTGCCCTCAACTGAACCCATGTGATTCACCTGTAACGATTCAATGCGGCTCAGAGACACTGAGACGGAAACACGTGAATGTATTTTTTGCAAGATGTGGCACAACAGAAGGACAGATAAACAACCCTCCCTCCGTGTCTCTCCCTCCCTCTAATGCATTCCAGACTCTCCCTCCTGCTCCTGAAGATATACGCCTGGGTAAATGAGCTCTGTTTTTCGGGCGAGGAAAGGAGGAGTTGTCAATTCTGTTTACTCTATAAACATTTGAAAGGATGTGCCGACTCACCTAGCAGCTTTCTAGGATGCTATTAAATACCAAAAACAGAGAGAGAGAGAGAGCTGATAGAGGCCCAAATACGCTTATTTTAAAGAACACAAGCCTGTCAAACTAAGTAAAGTGAAGTGATTGTCATTATGATACAAAGCACAGCACACGGTGCACACAGTGAAATGTGTCCTCTGCATTTAACCCATCACCCTTAGTGAGCAGTGGGCAGCCATGACAGGCCCCCGGGGAGCAGTGTGTGGGGACGGTGCTTTGCTCAGCGGCACCTTGGCGGATCGGGATTCAAACCGGAAACCTTCCGATTACGGGGCCACTTCCTTAACCGCTAGGCCACCACTGCTCCAGATTTATTAGGACAAGTCATTTTAGGGTGAGAAGATTTTGAGTGCACCATGGAATGCTTTCTTAGTAGTCGTCTGGTGAGTAACAACAACAACAACAACAACTACAACAACAACAACAACAATATTTATTCCTTATGTAGCCCAAAATTACATACAGTATGTCTCAATGGGCTTTGACAGGCCCTACAGTTAAGTGATACCAAGCGGGATCCCCTTCCAGGTCCGAGTGAGCCTGCAATTGGTGTCAGTGCAGGGTTGGTGATGGTTTGTCCAAGAAAAAACAAGTCCAACGGGTCCAACACATTCTCTGCATCGCCATTTTTGGAAACCCATTGTATAGAAAAGTGTTGTTGTGTGGATGGGACATTTGTGAGTAAGAAATGGTTCAAAGTCAAGGCTTTAAATGGTTTGCAGATCCAAGCACGACACAAGGGATAAAGATAAATTGCTTTAAATGCATTATATTTGTACAGCATTCGTTTTTTTTTTTGCATTGCTCTGAAACGTGCATTTCATTCTGTCACAAAGGAACTTTGGGGCCTGAACCCTTGTGCAACTCTGGCTAGGAAGTGTTGCCTGGGAGGAACCAGACTGAACACAATGAGCCGACATGAGTTTGTGCTGGAAACAATCTCGGGCCAGAGGGGCTGCCAACACCAGCTTGGAAAATCCAGTGGGCTGCTAGAATAGTTGAGAATGTGAGGTGGGATCCAAATTTAGCCTTTTGTGGAGGCTTGCTGGATGAGGAGTGGGCCTGAAGAGGACGAGCTGTGAAAGCACTGCAGTGTTTGGGTATGGAAATATGTAGGGAAAATAAATAGGACTGGAAACGGAACAAACATGTGAGGAAACTGGTCTGCTGGAGACATTCTGGACACTTCAGACACTCCTGTGAAGAAGATCAATACAGAGCGATAGTGAGGGACCGCCTTTGTCCTCTATATGGTGAAACGCTTCATTTCTAGAAGTGATTCTGAGAGCACATGGAATGGAATGATTATGTCCATCTGGGATTCTGGGATGAGAACATCAGTGTCGACAACACATCACCAAATGAGAGAAGAAGTCCATCCCTCCAATTTCAGCCTCTTGTTGGGTGCACATGCACACACACACACACACACACACACACATACACACTGGCAAAAGAGTAAAGATGCCTAGCAGGAAATGCCCCGGTGGCGTGGGATGTTGTGGTTTGGGGCATGGGGCGGGAGACTGTCGGAGCACTTCCTGTGAGAAGCGATGTTAGGAAGAGATATGTGCAATATGTGCTGCCCCTCTTCACCTCCACCCACCACATGCTTGTCTGCAGGGTTGTGTGTTGATCATTGTGGCAGGATGTGTGTGTTGGCTCACAGTGCCGGCTGAGCCAGGCTCCGTTTCTGTGTTTCTGCAGGAAAATGGCCAGTTTGATTATTTAAAAAAATAAATAAATAAAAAATCATAGTTAACTATAAAGCCTTGACCTTTGTTGTCTGCCGTTCTCGCTCTCTCTGTGTCTCTCAGATGGGCGGAGGCGCGGTGATGGGCGTAGGGGTCTGGACCCTCATAGATAAAGGAGACTACCTGAGCTTGCTGGCCTCCAGCACCTTCGCCGTATCAGCCTACATCCTGATCCTGGCCGGCGGGCTGGTGATGGTCACCAGCTTCCTGGGCTGCTGCGCGGTGATTCGCGAACAGAGGAGCTGCCTGTCTGTGGTGAGTCACTCCATGCTGATCTCAGATCAGCAGGAGGCCTGCAGGATGGCTGCCACTAGATCAGTAGTCATCAATCCCCACAGTAGGCCTACAAATTTAGGCCTGGCCCACTTTAAAAAAAACCCCGGCTATCTTTGTGCACGCCTTGAGCGCTTGTCTAAGAGGGAAAGGAAATGTGTGGCCTCCGTTTCACCTCCTCTGCATCCATCTTCGCATTTCACTCACGATAAATATAATGCATCACCTGATGACGGGGGACGAGAATAGCAAATCATATGAACAGGTTCGTTTTTGCTGTGCTCTCATGTACTGCTCGAGCTTGACCCGACCCCGACTAAAAAATGATAGAAATCGAGCCCGAATCCGACCCACTTTAGCCCAAAGCTCGGATTTAATACCGAAACAAATGAAAATGTCCTTGCTTGTGGAATGTTATGGACTGTTTCGTCTGGCAACTTCTACTCCTTAGTACAGCTGTTTAGCCAATGAACCAGACCCCACTTACTATCTTTGTGTCCCTGAGCAAGACACCCAACCCTGTTCCATGGGGACTGTCCCTCCAACTACTGATTGATAACGCCGTTTGTTAAGTGCCGTAAATGTAAGCTGTGGTCTTAGCTGTTTCTAATAAAGTGGCCATACACTCGCCTACTTTCACTTGTGCTGATGGTGTCCTATTTTACTCAGATTTTACTCTACCTTCACCCTGCTTTTTCCCGTAGGTGCGGAGCCACACTCTGTTATCCATCACAGTCTGTCGTGTGACTCTCTGGGTTTCGTCCAGGCCATTGTTTTCTAAGCTGTCTTATCCCTTGTCCTGATATCCTCAAACCCCACCCCCACCGTCCCACACTAAGGCCCTTGCGCTCCAGTAGCGTTTTTACAGCAGGACTGCAGCAGCGCTGGTCTGGGATCAGCAGCACCGAGCCGCCCGAGGGCTGAGTAATGAGCTGACAGGGGCCGTCCTGTCCTCCATTTTTTAAGATGAGTGGGAGAGAGAGAGAGGTGAGCGAGGCTGGAGTACAGATGCCGCTGCAGGACTATTTATAGCTGCCCCTCGCTCCGGCTTGCACAGTCCTGAGAGCTGCTCTCCCAAAGAAATACAGCACTGCACATGCCTGCTCCTGTGTAGGCAAATATGTGCTTAGAACTTTAGAACATGAAGGTGTCCTTTCATCCAAGCCTGCAGTCGTGATGATTGCAGATCTAATGACCTAGTGGAAAATGGACAGCATCCAGATTCCTTCTGAGGTTGTTTCTTGTTGAGTGGATGTGGTACACATCTCACACAGCAGTAACTTCACCCGCAGCACCTACATGCTTTACGTCCTGCCTGGAGATCAGGTGGATGTAATTAGCCCCTAAACTGAATGTGTGACCCCCCTCTTTCTCTGACCTTCTCTTTCTTCCTTTCACGGGTGTGTGACATTGTAAATGTTATTTTTTACACAAAAAAAAACGTGTATTGCATAACATATGAAATATGTTTTCATCCACAACTTGAAAGTTGTGCAAGTGAAGTGATTGTCATTGTGAAACACTACAGCACAGCACATGGTGTCACAATGTAATGTGTCCTCTGCTTTTAACCATCACCCTTGGTGAGCAGTGGGCAATCAAGGCGACGGTGCTTTGCTCATTGGCACCTTGGTGGCTCGGGATTTGAACCATCAACCTTCTGATAATGGGTCCACTTACTTACCCACTAGGCCACCGCTTAAAGGTTATAACTTAGCAACTTTATGAGGAGTAGGTCTCCATTTTATCAGTTGTGAGCTTGTGGACAAGCAGAACCTTGTCCACTGCTCACTAAAAGTGATGGGTGAAATGCAGAGGACACATTTTGTTGTGTGTCACCGTGTGCTGTGCTGCAGTGTTTCACAATGACAATCACTTCACTTTCTTATCGGATTATGAATCGGAGGATTCATTTCCAATGTCCATTTCATAATCAACTTCGGTCAAGGTTTTTACTCAGACATGATCTAACTAACTCAGGTCAAAGTGAAGTGATTCTCATTGTGATACACAGCAGCACAGCAAACAGTGCACACAGTGAAATGTGTCCTCTGCTTTTAACCATCACCCTTGGTGAGCAGTGTGTGGGGACGGTGCTTTGCTCTGTGGCACCTCAGTGGCACCTTGGCGGATCAGGATTCGAACCGGCAACCTTCTGACCGCTAGGTCACCGCTGCCCCTTAACTAGTGAGTTCATGAAAAAATAGCATTTGATTTGTGGCGCCTTTTGTCTTGCCCACATGCTCAGCTGCTATTTAATGCTCTTTAGGTCGACCGGTGGCTTCCTCCGTTATCTGAATGCAGGGTTTTGGGCCTTTGGGCTCCCCTGCCAGCGCCGAGCCGCTCATCTTTTCTCGGTTCCACATCCACGTCGTCCAGCCTCCATCTTTTCCTCTATCTGCTCCTCCTCTCCCTCCCGCCACGCCCTGCGATCCCACCTCCTCCCCGCACTCCTTGGACAGCTCTGTCAATTTTTCCTTCCCGTTTCATCTTCTCCCTATCGGAAAAAAAACTCCGTCTTTCATTTCTCCCGCAGTTTTTCCTCTGTCACCTCAGGAATAAACACGTTGGCGAGATTACGAGGAAATGTCAGGACTTATTAAAGTGTCTCAGAAAATGATGTTATTTTTGATGTGTGTGTGAGCGAGAGAGAAAATAGTTTCTGCTGTTGGCAGATGCAGGTGAGCTGTTAGCACTTCATATCTAATAGTTTTTTTTTTTTTTTTTTGCTTTGTTTATCTCTCCTGCAGTATTTCTCCTGCCTGTTACTGATTTTTCTCATCGAGCTGGTGGCGGGGGTCCTGGCTTATGTCTACCACCAGCGGGTAAGGACACGTCTGTCCTCTCTGCAGTTCCAGCGACATAGAGGCACATATACAAACTGTTGTAATTCCCGGATCTTGTTACTTTAATTTCAAATCCGTTGCCGTGGTGTATAGGGCCAACAAGATTATAATTGTGACTGTCCCAATATTTTTGGACCTGACTATTTTAAATAATTTCGTTTTTTTTTTTTTTTATGTGAAATTTTAATTTGGAAAAATGTCTTCCCTGTCTTCTATCTCGTCCCCATTTCCGTCTGTCCTCTTTGCTCCTGTTAGCTGAGTGAGGAGCTGAAGCAGCATTTGAACCAGACAATGACAGAGAACTACGCGCAGCGTGGGAAGGAGTCCATTACACTCGCGGTGGACATGTTACACCAGGACGTAAGGAAACTGACACAAACACACACACACACATACACTGGGGTCATCTGCACAGATAAACATCGTTCATCAACCCGGTCGTTCTCTGTCTAATATAATGATCCGCACGCTGAGCTGCCCTCTCCGGACCTTTCAAGTCATTATGCGGGTCTGCATCCAGAGGGAACGACGTTTCCGATCCGATTATTATCCCGGTCACATGGAGGGACGCCGCATCCAGCTCATTTCTGCTGTGTCACCCAGTTCAAGTGCTGCGGGAGCAACAGCTCGCTGGACTGGCGGCACAGCGCGTACGTGGCGTCCCCGGAGGCGGAGCGGAGGGTGGTCCCCGACAGCTGCTGTAAGACCATAACGCCCCGCTGCGGACAGAGAGACCACCCCTCCAATATTTACAAAGTGGAGGTAAGGTCAGGATTGTTCAAATCCGGGGAGTTTCAGGAACAGGTAGTGGCACTTTATTTTATTATTTTTTTCCCATGCTCATTTACTACTTTTTATTAATAAGCCAATGAACAAATCAAATTGAATATATTTGAATCTGAATTGCACAAATCGTAATTGAAGTTTCATAAAATGACCTGGAGCTGTCCGCTGCAGAGTGTCCATCACCACATCCTTTTATATTCTGTGTATTCACGTCTGTATGTGTGGGGTGACCAGATTAAAATGTGACCCGACACAAGTTAACATGGGCGTGTCCCAATAAACCGTAGCCAGCAGCAGAAATCGGCCACATCAAGCCTGTTTGCTTGGTTCCTTGTCGGCGAGTCTGTGTCTCAGCATTTATCCCTACTGAAAGTCGCTCTGATAAATGCCATAAATGTAAATCACCAGTTGATCCGTGACACCAGCTTGGACATTCTTCTCCCCGACCGCAACCTGCAGAGGTGCCGTGAAACTTGGAAATGAGCTGCATTTGCTTTTTCTGCTCCGAGCTCGATTGCTTTTTCTCAAGGACCCCGATTTGTGCGTTGCGAAAAATTTCAATGGAATTGTGAGAACTGAACATGAATTTGGAGAAGCGAATTTGCATTACATTTTTAGGGATGTAAAATGTAGTTTCAATTTCATTGGAATTCAGATTAAATTTAACACATTCAGATTCAGTTTGTACAATTCAATTTCAGTTTGTGCAATTCAGATTTAAATATATTCAATTAAATTTTCGTTTCTTTTTGTACAAATGTCTGCCCTTAAAGCTGCCAGAGGTACCAACCAGAATTCTAACTGTATCATCTGGTTAAAAACAATACAAACAATATTTTTCTATGGCAATATTATTGAAAAAAGGTTGAATATTTGAAACGTTCCAGTTTTGTTGGCACATGTGATTTAGCCTGGCAGCATTGTAACCCTGAGTCATGATTATTCAGTACTGCAGAGTGTCCATCACCACATCCTTTTATATTCTGTGTATTCACGTCTGTATGTGTGGGGTGACCAGATTAAAATGTGACCCGACACAAGTTAACATGGGCGTGTCCCAATAAACCGTAGCCAGCAGCAGAAATCGGCCACATCAAGCCTGTTTGCTTGGTTCCTTGTCGGCGAGTCTGTGTCTCAGCATTTATCCCTACTGAAAGTCGCTCTGATAAATGCCATAAATGTAAATCACCAGTTGATCCGTGACACCAGCTTGGACATTCTTCTCCCCGACCGCAACCTGCAGAGGTGCCGTGAAACTTGGAAATGAGCTGCATTTGCTTTTTCTGCTCCGAGCTCGATTGCTTTTTCTCAAGGACCCCGATTTGTGCGTTGCAAAAAATTTCAATGGAATTGTGAGAACTGAACATGAATTTGGAGAAGCGAATTTGCATTACATTTTTAGGGATGTAAAATGTAGTTTCAATTTCATTGGAATTCAGATTAAATTTAACACATTCAGATTCAGTTTGTACAATTCAATTTCAGTTTGTGCAATTCAGATTTAAATATATTCAATTAAATTTTCGTTTCTTTTTGTACAAATGTCTGCCCTTAAAGCTGCCAGAGGTACCAACCAGAATTCTAACTGTATCATCTGGTTAAAAACAATACAAACAATATTTTTCTATGGCAATATTATTGAAAAAAGGTTGAATATTTGAAACGTTCCAGTTTTGTTGGCACATGTGATTTAGCCTGGCAGCATTGTAACCCTGAGTCATGATTATTCAGTACTCCGGGGGTGGCTTTAACCCGCCTTCCCACAATCCCACAGGGCGGCTGCATCACTAAACTGGAGCACTTCTTGGCCGACCACCTGCTCATCATCGGAGCTGTGGGGATAGGTGTGGCTTGTCTTCAGGTGAAACATCCTCACACACACACACACACACACACACAGACGAACACACACAACTGCGTACACACACCCCAGCTTTCTTTTTCCTCCTCACCCCCTCACAAAGGAAGGTCTTCTGGACGTTAATATAAACTCTTTATGAAGTATGATCCTGGTTGAGACTGACCCGAGTCCAAATGGACCACAGCTGTCTTGAACATTAACCCCCCGCTCTCTCTCCCTCTCTCTCTCTGCAGTCAGAATAACTGTAAGCTTCACAGAGGCATTGATCGGGTCTCTGTAAATAAACTTCTCTGTAATGTGACACCAGCCAGCGCAGCAGCATCGATTCTCTATAGAAGCTGGCCGGGGGTCTTCGGCTTTTATTTCTTCTCAATCCGGTTCTGCGCTCGGCTGGAAGGGTTTTTTGCTCTGTGAGCTTTCCTTTGTTCTGTCACTCGTCCCTCTCCTGTAAAGCCACATCACTTTACAGTAGATCTGCTTTCATAGCACATTATAAAACACATAACATAACCAATTTGTGCATAATGAATATGACCACTGAGGTGCCACTGAGCAAAGCACCGTCCCCACACACTGCTCCCCGGGCGCCTGTCATGGTGCCCACTGCTCGCCAAGGGTGATGGTTAAAAGCAGAGGACACATTTCATTGTGGGCACTGTGTGCTGTGCTGCAGTGTTTCACAAATGACAATCACTTCACTTTCATACGTGACCCTTTTCATGAATCTTTTTTGAGATTCCCACAATAAAAATAAATATTTGTGAGTGTCAGTCAGTTATGTGTTTGTTACCTGTGTGTGTGTGTGTGTTGGTCCTCCTGTCTGGTACTGGGATTAATCTCAGCCTATTTTTGTCTCTTCTTGTCCATCCTTGTCCCTGGTCTTTATGTTTCTATCTGTCCTTCTCTCTCTGTCTTGTCTCCTGTCTTTCCTGTAGCTTGCGGGCGCCACGCTCACGATCTGCTTTATCTATCTGCTCTATAAAGAAGAGGAAGAGGACTCCTCAGACGTGTGATATCTGTGTGTCTGTGTCTGGTGGGAAAAGGTCGGAGGGCGGGCCGTCCGCCTGTCTTGTCGCATGTCTGTCTGTGTGCTCTGTGCTTAATTTGATTCATGACTACAGCTAATGGCTCTTGTGCATGCAGTTTACATTTCAGTGTTAATGTGGAGGGGCTTCTGCTTCCATAATGCACTGCAGTGCATGCTGGGAAATAACATCTCATTATTACTCTTCTTTGCTTGTCACCCAAAACCACACACCGTGTTTGTGCAAACTGAGGCAGCAGGAGGAAGTGAAAACTCGCTGTCGTATCTGTCAGTCAGCGCCCAGAGCAGAAGGGGGGTCCCAGCAGCCCATTGTCTGTCATCGGTCCTCTCTTTTCTGTCTTGTTGTCCTCTCTTGGTCTGTGTGGACGAGGGATCCTCCGCCTGAGGCTTGATGAGTTCATTTAGTTAAAACTTTGTATTTAAATAGCTTGCTTTTAAATATGTCAGAAAATTCTCTAATAGCACACTGTATCTTAAGAGACCAAGGCATATAAAGTGTATAACCTGCTCAGAATTGATTGTCATACATTAAGATGGATGTTTTCCAGAGTATGAGAATGGGCTGATGTAGTTGTATAATGTGAATAAATGTATTGATTTTGTAAGGAACTGTAGTACACATATTTTCTTTTTAAAAAGTAAATTCATTAAAAAAAAATCTTACGTTAAACTTGAAACTTCAGGTTTGCCAGCCTTAGAAATGAGAAATTAAATGAAATGGAAATTAAAAGGCAATATTCACTGCTGTTTTTACACAGACGCACACACACACACACATTGGCATAATCAAAGTGCTTGTATGATGGCTGCTTGTTTCCATAGTAACCGTATGTGGCACATCCCCGTCACCCCGTCCTCCCAGCTTGTCATCTTGCAGTGATCAGTGACAGGCTCTCACCCGACCCGTCACATCCGCCTGGTGCGCTCCACCTGAATGGGAGTCTCTGATATGTGCTGCACTGTAACCATCACATCAGCACACTGCACTTCAGGGGGGGGTCACCCCACACCTGCATGTCTGTGATCGGATTGGTGGATGGTAGATGATTGGCTGTGGGTCTAATGCAGGTTTGTCCTTTTCTTTTTCAGGTCTGTGGTATGATTTTCACCTGCTGTCTGCACAGACGAATTAAACTGGATCCATACTGAAGATCCTCTTCTCTTGTCTTCTCTTCTCTTGTCTTGTCTTGTCTTGTCTTGTCTTGTCTTGTCTTGTCTTGTCTTGTCTTGTCTTCTCTTCTCTTCTCTTCTCTTCTCTTCTCTTCTCTTCTCTTCTCTTCTCTTCCCTTCTCTTCTGATTGATGTACTGAGAGGTACAGTAACTCCACTAGTCTGCAGGTCTGTAGGAGGCTTCTGCAGATGGTTCAGCTTTAACACTCCACGCAGTCGTCTACTTCAGTCATATGGGACATCATAACTCCATAGTTATGTGTGTGTGTGTGTTTTTGTTAGCATGCATCCTCATGTTACATCACCAGAAGAATGTTTTTTTTTATTTGAAATGACACAAACATTGTTGTTGGTATGAAAGATGTTATAAAATGCGCTGCTGTGTATTATTTATCAATTTCTACAGTTTCTTCTCTGCTGATCACAGATACTATAGGATAGCAAATATTGCTCAACTGCACAAGGAATCTTTTCAGACATGAATGAGTCTGGCCCGCTTGAGTGTTACTTTGCCAAGGGACCCCGTAAGCATTCCACCATAATAGGGTTGCGTGCTCTGGGGGCAGGGGCGGGGACAAGTGTCCTTTGTCCAGGTGGGTAACCCGACACCCCGCTCCCTGCCCAAAGCCTCCAGTAAATCACCGCCTAACAATGTCTGCCACCAGAGGGCAAATTCAAGTCAAGTACTGTATCCAGCGCCGGCTGGTGAGATTTCTGCAAGGCCAAATCGGACAGATTGGGTTCCCCCGCGTCTGGGGGGAAGGCGAGGCGAGAGTCAATTTTTTACGGCAGCTGAACAAAGTACCGCCACCCCTTCCCAGGAATCCGTGTGCATTCCAGGTTACGAGAATGAGCTGTTAATCTCGAAAACACAGAAGATTCAGAGCAGCATTACATCCTCGCAGCTTCCTGTTACAAAACTGTCCTGACGTTATTACAAATTAAGCTTCAGATTGATTTTTCTTAATTACATATGCATTTTGTCCCCTATAAAATATGTAAAATGTGTAAAAATATCACTGAATTTTCATGACATTCATTGTTACCACAATGCAGACAACGGTAAAATATGATGTTCCGATTATGATGTCCAAATTTGTTTTCATAATTATGGATCATGTGACAATATATTCCAATATATTGCTCTATTGCTCATGTAGAGGCAAGAATCAGGAAGGTAAACCATACTGATTGATCTCAGTGTAATTTTTGCCATTTTGTGTAATGTCAGACTTGCATAATGCATTTTTTGGATGTACATTTAAATTCTTCTTAAATACCTGTTGCAGCCACCGCGTGGCCCACAATCGTATGTAGAAAATGTCAGGCCCACTTTGCCTGAGAGCCTGGATCTGAGCTTCGCTGCTGCCGACTCCTAATTGCTGCTCTCCGTGTCCTGTCAACTTGCCAGTCAAGGTTTTTTTTTTTTTTTTTTTACCATGGAAACGGCCTCGCGAGTTATCGTGCATGTGTGCATGTGGGAGATGGCAGATTGACATCTGCACGCTTTCTCTCGCTTCACTCGAACCGTCGAATGTGAGCAGCTCCCCTTTTACCTGTAAAATCACACAATGCTCATTTATGAATGTTCACTGACTATATGTCCATATATGTCTTGATGTGTAGTTTTTTTTTATTTTTCCCTTTGGCCAATTATTTACCCATGTTCCTGTAAAATGAATTATAACCCTTAATAAGCTGTAATGCTCTCCAGACCTAAATGCCTTAAGACAGACGTGGCCTTTTTTATTTTTGAAAAGACGACCACGGGACAGTGAACTGGTGTGGGCACAACGTTGACATGGACTGTGTTCATGAAAGTTATGGCTGAATGCTCAATAAACATGACGAGTTGTGGTTCTGGGCGGATTATAGTGTGTTAACGCTCAGCTGCCAAAAGGTGGCGCCAAAGGCAATTTTTTTTTTTTTTTACTCCGCAGCTCACTTGAACTTGTCCCTCTGTCTTTCACACATACACACATGGTCGAAATATTTTCCTTTTGAAGGGTTACCATATTACCTACTCATGTGCGGCGAGGGCGTGTGTCGTCTAGAAGGAGGTGCGCCGTGATTCACCCGCCGCTTGCCATGAGGCGGCGTGGTGGTCTAGCAGCCCATCTGCGTCCCTCCGAGGCGAGGAAGAGTGCGATGAAGAGGGTGTCTGCTGTATCCGCTCTGCGCCGCAGACCGCGGCCTTCCCACCCACCATCTCTTTATAAGAAACAGCTGGGGCTGAGCTGCCTCGGTGGTGTTCCTGTATGAATTATTATACACACACTGAGGGTTAATTTCCCCTTTTAAAAGACAGACCTGCCACAATATCATCCGTTTCCTGCTAAAGACCTTCGGAAAAATGATGCACGGCATTTGAGGGTTGATTTTTTTTTATCTTGAACGTTTTCACTTGAGAGGGTGACAAGTGATGAAGCCCTTTCATACCTTACAGCCAGGCTCAGCATAAGATACCTTTTTAATATACTGCATATCGAGCCGAGATTAAAAATAAAATGTTGAAAAAAGGCTCCTGGGAAAATCCTTGGCTTTAGGCCTGCATGATTTGCAGGGGTCACCGTAGAGGTTAGCACAGTACCGAACTAACCCCTGTCACCTTGATCTTACATGTGGATTACGGGTCAGCCTTCGACGGGCTGGGGGTGTTGCTGTATAAACATGAAAAGCAGAATGCTGGGGGCTAAGAACCCAGGTTCAGAGTTCCCGTTTCCCCTTCGTAGCAACCAATGACTTTAGCCAGATCAGTTTCTGTTGGCTAAACTTATGAAATGCGTTTGCCACAGGCACCATCTGGCTTGTCCTGAGTTCTTCAGTCTGCTTTTTACCATGCTGGATGAATGAACACCCATCTTTGTTTGGTGTTGTGAGGTAGGTGATGGAGACGTCCCATTCATGTTGAGATTTCCTGTGGATCTTCCTGGACGAGAACTCTACTATTAGGACATAAATTTGTCATCAGATGACCCTGCCCTGACCTTTCACTGTCAGGGCATGTTCACCCAAAGCAAGACAATTAAATATTATGCAAAACACATGTGCAATTCATATCATTCTCTTTATATATGTATGTCACCCATGTATATCACCCAGAAGGGTCAAGTGTGGGGCCTGTCAAAATCCATTGAGACATACTGTATGTGATTTTGGGATATATAAGAAATAAATGTTGTGGTTGTTGTTTCTGCCACACCTACTTAGCTGATCACCTATGTGGACGAACGTGGGCTGGTAGCACACGAGGCAGTGGTGACCTAGCGGTTAAGGAAGCGGCCCCGTAATCAGAAGGTTGCTGGCTCAAATCCCGATCCGCCAAGGTGCCACTGAGGTGCCACTGAGCAAAGCACCGTCCCCACACACTGCTCCCCGGGCGCCTGTCATGGCCGCCCACTGCTCTCAAAGGGTGATGGTTAAATGCAGAGGTTAAATTTCATTGTGTCACCGTGTGCTGTGCTGCAGTGTTTCACTTTCACTTCACTAGTGTTGAAATGCAACAAATAATAGATATGAAATGAATGCCATAGATATGGAACTCAAAGAGTTCTCTAATGCTGATATTGTTCTAACTGTGCAAAAGCATTAGTGGACTGGCTGACAGGTCTCTGCCTCTGCTCTCTGTCACCCTGAACCCTATTTGTCCTGAACTGAGCTCCCACTCTCCTGTCTGAGGCTCTCGATGGATTTGGTGGAAGATCAAACGCAGACAGATTGCACGTTAGATAACAAAAGCGGCGGGAGAGGCGGGAGGTGCCCTCACGCCGCTGTAAATCTCTGTGTGTTACATGTGCTCAGAACACAAAAAGCCCAGCGGGTGCCAGATGTGCGGCGTTTTCAAGCCCCTGCAGACCGGCCGAGGCACGGGTCCAAAGTCACAAATGCTTCTGTCTTGCATTTCTTTTCTAATTTTATTCAAAAATTACACAATAAACGGATTGGAATTGCATTTCTTTTTTTTTGTACAGACTGTGAATGTGAAGACATATATCTTTTATAGCAAAGTGCATACTTGCTGCAACATATTCATCACAATTAATTGTGATTATATCTTATGACTTAAGCCTGCTATAATACATAATACAAAGACAAGTGTGGGTAAGTGACTTGGGGCGATTATCTTTTTTTGTAAAACACTTAACAAATAAAATGGAAATGAATTCAAAGATATTTACCTTTATTTTTCATCTTTGCCTAAGGGCTGATTCAGATGACACATCTGTGTGACGCGTGGTCCTGTGAGCAATATTTCCATGCATTTTATATAACTGATTATATGAGTATGCTTAGTTCAAGATTTTAAGAGTTTCATGAGCTGTTAGTCTTTTGGATGCTACTGTAATCGCAAAGAATATGCATCAGTTTTTCTGCATTTACACAATATTGTTGTTTTTACAGTTACAGTTTTAATGTCATGCTGGCCATCAGTTCTGTTTTGACCTCTGTGAAGCAGAGATTTTATTTTAATAAATGTTCATTCGTACCAGATGCGTATGACAAAACATTTTGACCATTATTTTCCACAATGGACGATTTACAAAAGTCATTGAAATGGACCTTGTTTTGGCGTTGACTTGGCGGGGGACCGTGGCGATGACAAAGGAACAAACAATCGTGGGTCCGAATCAGTTTTTGTTTCATGAAAGCAAAAAAGCTGCTCAGATTAGACATTCAACGCAAGACAAGTTGCATGAGGGGTCATGACATCAGTAAATAGGGACTTTCTCCAAGGGATGTCACATGGCCATTTTTGATGCAAAATGTGACATGAAAGCACAGCAGTGCACTGGTTGGTCCAGGAGAATCACCAATTTGACATTCTGACTGGACGTCCTAAACAAATTTGCCATGAATAGTACACTACACTGAGCATTTTCCCTATTTAGGATACTGTAACACTGTACCACTCCATGGAGAGTATATGTAGATGTCTTGGAAGGTCAGGTCAGTGTCTGTTTAAGGGATTTTGTAGGTCTGCCCTACCAGCCTGAGGGGCTTTCACATGTAAATGAAAAGGCAGTGAGCTATATAACTTTAGTAGTGCAAATGCAAAGAGATCATAGTACAACAATAGAAAAGTGCAATAATTGAAAAGATCATAGGAATACTAAGACAGAATACAGCCTAGACACTTGGACTGTATGATGGTATCATGACAAGACAAGGATGTTTTATGCTGGCCTGAGATCTGTCAAAAGTCTGGGTCTTCTGTAGGAGGGATCCCCGTACACCACACATCACCTCCCACCGTCAGAACTTCGCTTGTTTTCGGCTTGTGGGTCAATTTCCACTTTCCAAGTAACATGACTGGAGTCGTTCATGATTGGTACTTTTTTGGTGAATGGTGAGAACTTGGATGTTAAGCGAAGGTCACATCTCTCCCGTTAACGCGTGAAAGTGGACACCTCGGTGTGGTGCAGCACTCTTTCCCATAGGTGCAATGAAACCGTCGCATTTTAAAAACTGATTTGTAGACAGAGACACCCTTTCCTCCCCAAAGGGTGTTTGAATTCTTCCAGTGTCGTGCACAGGATGTTTTGCAGTGATGGATCTACTCATGTGTGTGTGTGTGTGTGTGTGTGAGGAGACTGTTCTCTTCTGAGTAATGATAAAGAGTGTCAGTGATATAACCCGGTTCTGCCCTGGCAGAGAACAGAGCAAGAGGAAGGAGGAACTCATTTAAAAAAGCCTCAGCCTCCCTCTAGAGAGAGAGGATTAATGGGAGCTTTCAAAAGCATTCGTGAGGACATCAAAATATTACAAATTAATAAATCATAGAACCTAAAATACGATTGCGATGGCTCCTCAATTCACCTTGCACCACTCGGCCATATCCTCTACCCACACACAATTGAGTGTGTCCCTGTTTTGTCACCAAAACAAAGTAGACTTCCCTAGACACCTGAAGGTATGCCTCCATGGATCCGACCTGTTTCTCTAGAACATTCTACAGATGCTTGAATAGATTGAGATCTGGAAAAGGCCAAATCAACACCTTGAACTTGTAGTGCTCCTCAAGCCCTTTTAAAATCATGAAGTTTCCATGAAGGAGTGAACCTAAATACTGTTATCAATAATGTTTAGGTAGGATTTCATTGAAAAGCAACATCCATGCAGGAATGCAGGACCCAGGGAGTCCCAGCAGAACATTGTCCAAAGCATCCAACAGCCTCCACCATCTTGCAGTCTTCCCATAATGTATCCTGTTTCATGTCTTTCCCAGGTAAGTGACACACATGTACCTGGTCACCAACGTGAATCATCAATTCAGGACCTTGTTCCATTGCTCCATGTTTCATTCGGAAGGAGTCACTCTTTAAGGAACCACCAGATGAAGCACTAGAACACGCTCCTTTTACTGACTTATTTTGATTTGAAAGTCAGGTTTGTCACCAGTATAAACACAGAACCTGTGAAAGTGTAGAAATTAACAGAACAGTGTCCACTTCAGCTCAGTTACTGAATTTGCCTCCCTAATGCATCCCACATACGTTCCGTTAACGTTCCCGGCCGCAACCTTCTCTAAAGAAAACAGTCAGACCGACTTCGTAGATGATGGGGGCAGGAAGTCCTTCGGGAGGACTGCTGTGGATTTTTACATTCAGCCATCCAGAGACTAGCTTGTAGTGGTGACCACATTCCCACAATCCTTTGCTGGCTGCCTGGGTTTTGGGGGTGATGCAGACAGGGAGGTAGACAGTGGCCAGCCGCACTCCTGTGTGGGAGAAGTACAGTGGAAGTTTGGCAGTCAAGCTTGTGTGTGTCTGGCTTGGTCTCACACAGACACACACACATTCTCATATTGTCCAGAGTAACTCTCACACATGCCTCACATTACTGCTGGCGTCCCCAATGCATCTCTAAGGACACAAACACACACACTTTGTACGAATGTGACTTTTATGAATTATAATAATTCAGAGTTGCTGATCTGTTGCCATATTAGAATTTTCCACAACAAAATGGCTGATTTTGGGTCACCCGTTGCTCTCGGTGGTGGACAGTACTCCACGTGTCCAGAAGAGGACACCGTTGATCCAAAATAACCAGATTTGCTTGACCGACTCAGTGCGATTTTTTTCATCATACCCTCTTCAACATGATAAATAAAATTTGTTCCGGCCAGCATCAAATACCGCTGAATGCACCTCAAAGGCCACAGCCTCCAGAAATTCCATTTTATCCATATTATCAGAGTCGAGTATCTGGTGCTGAATCTGCATTAATGCTGAAAATTGACCCTTCTCTTCCTAAAAAAAAAAAAATTTAAGAGTCTTTAGGCACAATATCATAACGAATGTGAGACTTATTGAGGAACTGCAGGTACAGCAGTCCTGTGAAGATCTGCAAAAAAGCATGTCATGAGATTAATAATTCATGATAAATAATTAAGCAGATTAAGCAAAAGAGAGGCAGGCGAAAAAAAAAGGAAAACAGATGCAGGGGGCGAGTTCACATGGGCAGTAAAACAAATCACCATGGAGACGGGATTTAACTGAGCCGGCCAAGATCTGTTTTAAAAAAAATGGCCTTTCTTGGAGGAACATGTGACAGTGTGACAAAATGGATCGCCTAAGAAACAATTCAAGTATTATTAACAAAATCTGTAGTGTCTTCAGGCAACTTTGGGAAGAACATCGCAGGTCCTTTTTTTCCCACTAAGAGACAATTGTTTCAGAAATTGCTGCATTGGTGTCGTTAGAACATTTGGAGTACCAGTCTAGACATGGTTTGTTTCTTTAGATCTTTAGCCATAGTTCACAGAACAGGTGAGTGGATGTGGAATGAACTGATCGATTCTTTAGTAAATGATCAGTGTTTCTGACTGATTTGATTCAATCGGTCTCCTCTGGCACGTCATTGGTTCCATAAATAAAAGCAGAGCAAGCAATGACAGAGTGACAAGAATGCTCTCCAACTACCACGTGAATATGCTGCTGCATTCAAGTCGATTGCTTCAAGTCGAGTCCCAGGTTCAAGGCCAGAAACTGCCGCATGAATCCACAAAAGCTAACGCACTCAGCCAATGCAAATGATTCAAGTATTGAACGTACTTCATTGTAAATTTCCAAAAACTGCCTGATTCAGTGCATTTCCGCCGGCGTAGAGGTAATACGTGGCCGCGGTGATGCTTGCTGCTGACACCGGCCTGGTCTGTTGGCATGGGCACTCGGTAATTGGGCCCAATTTGCGTGGCAAGCCTAATTTCCCCGCTCTTTTTTTTTTTCCTCGTCCATGCGGGAGGAGAAACGATCCTCATTACAGCCACCCCGTAGTATCGGGTTGCGCAACGCGCCCGTCTGATCATTTAGGCGGTGGCGTTTTAATTAGAAACACATTCCTGAGCGCGGGAGCAGGACGCTGGTTTCGCCAGAGCGCTCCGTACAGTCTGGATATGAGTAATTGTTTCTCCGGTGCAGCTCGGCATCATTTTTTAAATGGCTGACAGGCTTGCGGGAGAAGAGTGTTGCACATGGGGTCAGCTTCGACCCGTCTCGCAAAGCCGAGCCCCCCCGGGGAGAACGGAGCCTTATTATTTTCCGGCGCGATGCTTTGGCTCGGAGGGACGGGGAACCGGTGGGAGCGGTCCCAGGTGAGGCCGGACCTGGAGGAGCTGACATCATGACGGCGCAGTTCATCAGGGCCTCGCTGAGGGCCTGGCCTGCTGCCCGGAAAACAGCCCCCTGCGCCGTTGACACTCCTTGCATTATCGCACAGTCCACTCCTGTCTCCGGAGCGTTTTTCGATTCGCTGCGGCTTCGCCCGCGATGTCTGACGGTCCAACATACCGAATCCTCACGGACCCGACCACTGAGAGCCGATATACATCACCGTGGACGTTCATCGTTCCCCAGACCTTTCAACACCTCCTTCTATTCAAAGTCAGCCAGAACCGTTTCTACTGAGTCCAGGATTGGACACTTTGTCCCCCCCCCCTCTCTCCTTTCTTTTGACAAACTCAATGCAGAACCTTCCTTATGTTCCAGGTAGCTTTCACGTCCGCTTGCACGCGCACGTTTCGACCTTTTCCGGCTCCTCTCGGCGTTTGTCATGTGTCTTCGGAACCAGGAAAGGCCGGCTATAAATAAAGAGTGAGCGAGGCGATCTTTCAGACATGCCAGTGCTCGGAAGGCGCAAGGTTTCCTTTGTCCGGGAAAGCTGGGTACTTCCGTCCCGGTTGCTATGGGGTTGTTTTGCCGTGAAATTGGTTGGAGAGGCGCTGGCGCGCCGTGCTGCTTTTGGAGAACAATTGCCCTGACCTTCAGATTATCTGGCGCAAACTAGTACGGGCCCTTGAAACGAGTCTTATTACAACACTTCTTAAATCTAGAGGCGGAGGGGAAGTCACTAATTCAGTTATTAGATGCAGTTAAGTTGCAGGGTTTGGAATTTGGGGAAACAGTTGGGCCGCGGCTGCATTTCGAGACCCACCTTAATACCAAAATGGACCCCTGGACCAGCAGGGGACAGTCGATGTGATATTCAATATGCTTTGGAAATCAGAGGAAGTGCACAGCTGGTTTCCCATCTCGTCCCAACGTGGCGTCCGTAATTGTTTCCGTGCTCGCGGGGGCTCTTTCCCTTGGAACCGGACCAGCGTCCTTATCTCCGGGTCGAATCTGGCACGGCCATTGGATGTTGGAGCCGTCCGTCAGACGGCTCTGGGCGGGTTGGCAGTGGGGGGGGACGAGCGCTGGGCTTACAGCCATGCCGGGCCGGGCTGCTCTAGTGGAAAAAAAACATTACAGTGGAACCCAATCTGGGCCCGGCACAAATCCCCCATCGTCCGGGATAAACATCGAAACGCATAGTTCCAATTCTATAGGGATGGCTGCAAGACATTTAACACACTGCCATGTCAACATGTCAAGTTGTCACCCATACATAGTGCGTGTAATGTAGGGTGACGTCACCTCTCTCTGTGTGCAGCCATTTGAGAGTGACGGCCAGTGTGTGGCACAGATGGCACGGGTGGCTGTTGTAGGAATTTGTGTGGCTTTGCAGGGACACACACATACACTTCTGTGGCGCTGGCCCTCGTTCCTCCATGCTGTGAGTTTCGGGGCTCGTGCGCGCCTCTACTATTCCTCCTTCGACGAGGCTGAACGTAGAGACGAGCGGCGCTCATTATCCCCCCTCTGCTTTCTCTCCGTCACCCGCCAACGAGTCCGGCTCGGATGAACTGGGTCGAAGTCTGAGAGGGAGAGAGGAATGGAGTAGTACCACCCCAACCCCGATGCTGCTGCGTCGTTTTGGGCTGGATGGTTAAGGCAATGTGGAAGGCTTCACGAAAAGATGAAGTTGCCATGGAGATGGAATTCACTTTGTCTTCTCACATTATCTTGGGGTTCATCTGTAGGGAATGGGTCAATACCATCGACAAGGAACTTCATGGCCAATCAGCTGTTAATTCAATTTCATCAAACCATTTATCTCTTCGTGAATAATTTTTTATTGGTTTATCAAATGGAAGTTTTTTTTTTCCTATAAGCAGAAGATCTTCTTTTTCACTGAATAAAAGATTCCCAAATAGGCCTGTATGACGAAAAAAAAAATAAAAAGACAGGTTTACGGAAGGTTAACACTGAGTATCCGTGCGCATTTTTACACTGTGGGGCGGAGAGCAGGGTTTATCAATAACACCAAATTGGAATGGATTTACAGGCAAATTAAAGCATGTGAACAGCTTTCTCCTGCCCGGGAGCCATCGCTCTTCGTGGCCATGATCAATGGGCCTCGGAGACTGCAGGGGAGACGCTATTCATCCTCATTACTGATAAATTTGCACTTTTGTGTATTTGTGCAGGCATGCGACTGCTTGTTTTGCACCAACAAAATTCAAGCCTTAATCATCCATGCAGCACAATCCATGAGTTCTAGGTTGGTTTGTTCCCGTTCACAACAGTAGTGGCAAAGACAGCCATTTTCCAAGGCAAGATCCATACCTGCATGTGGGGTACACCTCAATCCATGATAAAATGTTAATTCAAATGCAAATAAATGTAAATGTGATAATCCTATTAGAGTAATACACTTAAAACCTTATACATATTTCATAGAACTGATTAATTTTACCAATATTAAAAACAATTTTATGATATAGAACACAAGTAAAAATACACACATTTTTTAAATATTTATTATCTTTTGTCCAAAATCTATATCTAGTCATATTGGCAATACAGAAATATCTGTACGTTCTTCCAGGAAATAAATTCTAGACTTCTTCTGCTTATAGGGAAAATTCAGACAGAGCCCAGGATATCACCAGAACAATTTCCACTCCATCGTAAGGGACACGAAAACAACAAACACCAATCATTTGTTGAGCATTCCAGCTGTTTTTTGTCAAATTTAAATGACAAGTGACACCTTTAAGACATCATTTTAATTAATAAGTCTTATCATGATGCAGTACCTCTAGTGGCCCGCAGCAGCTCTTGTTAGTAGACATTTTAGCTGCAAAAGAGGATCGCAGTGTTCTGTAACTTGATAAATGTCCAAAGATGATTTTTTTTCTATCGAGTGAAAAATTATTTAACAATAAATTATATAGCTGTATGAATAGAAAGGTACCGTTATATATATATAAAAAAAAGGAATAAAAGAATGATACATGTCTAAGCTAGGCCCCGAATCCGCACCACATGTGCTGTCCTGTCGGGGTTTTTAGGACCCGTTACCATCACCTCATCACCAGCGAATGACCTTTATTCACATGAGGCCCTCCTGCCCCGGGCCAGCGGTTGTCTGGTAGTCGTTTCCCGCTCCTGCTGTCTTCGCTGGTCGAGGCTCTTGTGCCAGACGTACAGTACATGTTTTCACGACTTGATTCAATTAGTCGGGGGGGGGGTTCGTTTTGGAATATCCGGGTCTATGTTCTATTCCAAGAACACCGTATATTCTTTTTGAAAAGCGTGGGTAAAAAAAAATCTCGTAGCACTTCTACAAACATCTTCGACTACAACATGTGGTATACCTCCCTTGGATATGGCAGGGGCTCGGGGTCCATCTCTTGGAAAAAAAAAAGAGGATGAGATTTTTGCGGTCGTAACAGTTGGGTGGTCTATCCGGGACGGTCCATTTCATTTAAATAACTTTTAACGCGTCCTCTGTGTCTGGCAGTGGCGGCATCGGCTTGTGTTGTCGAACGCCGCGCCGTTTGAAGGGAAACGCCATTTCATTTGCGTTCGGGATGCTAACAGCGCCATATGGCTCCTTCCCCCGAAGCTAAGTGCATAACTCGCCGTTCTCAGAAGCGCTGCGGCCTGCTGGGAGCGCCTCTTAACAGACGGACGTGTCTTCATTTTCCCAGAGTTCCCCCGGGAGCGCTTGGCAAACTCTCGTGTCTTGTTCGCCGCCGGTGTTCCGTTCGCCAGACAGCGAATACGTCTCTCCTTTATGCCCGACAGAAGCGTCTGCTGTTTTCGAGCCTGAGTGTTCTGTGTCGAGTGTCCTCTGCTTTTAGAGGGTAAATATTATTATTAAAAAAAAAGAAAGGAAGAAATGGATGGATGGACCTCTGGGCAATGTTTCGTCTGCGTATCAAGGCTGAGAGGCTGATTTCGGAAGCGCCTTCGCCCCTTTTCTGGGTCTGCAGGGCTGCGTTAAAGCGTATCGGCTCTCTGGTTTCATTTGCGCTCATCTGGGACTCTCAATCACTTTACGGTGCCCTGCTATTGTTCCCAGGGCGGCGCTAGCGCGGCTGCCAGCAAACGGACGCGCTCTTATTGGCTGCTAGATTGACGGTAATGCGGTGTGTGGCGCCTAATGGGACCGTGGGGATTCGGAGACGTGCGGCATCAATCACAACGCGGCCTCGATGCTGCCGCACACACGCACGCGCTCTCAAGCTTGGCAGATGTCATCTGCCGATGGGGTCCGTAGGAACCGGGCGCCGTAATGAAGCGGCGCCGAGCGCGTGCGAGGTGATTTGTTTGCTTCTACGAGCTGTTAGGAGACCCGGGTTCAGGATCCGTCTATGTTTGCATGGCCTTGATTGGACTGTTCCTATCTGGGGACATGCCCTGCCGCCGCTGAGACAGATCACTCTGCCACCTCGAGCCCAGTCACACCAAACCCCATCAGCACCCAAAAAGGCTTCATGTAAAGTTGTTGCACAGGGAAATGTTCACAAATCATTGATACGCTGTTAGGGCCAGATACGACAGTGGCAGGGATCACAGATTCATGTCCACTACAGCATTGCGAACAAGCAAATAAAACCAAGGTGAACACTGGAGGACAGAGACAGTGTTCTGAACATAAGGCTGCAAAAAGCAAAAAGCCAAGCAGTTGTCATGGCAGGTCAATTCTTCTTAGAGATGGTTTCAGCAGTTTTGCATGTATTTTGTAGGGTGGTAGTATCACTTGCCTATGGACCAGAAGACCCAGGTCCAAATCCCGCTTACTACCACTGTGTCCCGTATGCTGTAAATTTTGGGCAAGAGGTTGAAATCACATAACTGGCAATGCTGTCTGCATCTGTGATGGTTTAAATGTTCCAGATAGGCGTGTCAGTTATGTCTGCACGCTCCTCCTTCGATACACTTTGTATTGTTAGTAAAAACATTTATTAAAATGTCCTCCTCTGGCTGTCAGAAATGATTACACGCCTCTCCAGGATACAGATAACTAGCAGGCAGCTCTGTTCCTTTTGCATCTGTTTATTTCTCTAAAATCTTCACGTGACGTTAGTGTACACGTCCCCGTGCCTCGTCCATTACAACCCGTAAGATTCCCAGAGGACCAAGTTCACATCAGACCTGCTTTCTGTAATAGCCCATAACCCGGCATCAAGGCAAAGTGAGCTTGGGCCTGAAAGGACCAGCATACACACATTTTCAGACACAATAACACCTGCATGTGCATGTGAATTCCTGCCATCTGGAATCCTGCAACAAACTTTACAAATACAGTATCGCACAATATAGTGTTCTGCAAAAAAAAAAAAAATTTTTTTAAACAATGCATAACATGTTAACACCTACACACACACACACACACACACACATTGACCTGGCAGCCTAGTGTTGTATCAGAATATGCTAACCATATGAAAACCATATGGTACACTGATTCATACCACATAATATCATCGTTTTAAAATTCCTCAAAATCTTAATCTGAACAAAAAAAAAAAAACAATGCGGTCACATGATGGCAGACTGAATTTTGAGTATTGAGCATACGGAAAGTTTCACCAGGGTGATGGGATCGCGTGAGTGCGGAGAACTGACTGGCATGTTTTGGTGACAGAGTAAGGTGGCATGTGATACCCCAGAACCCCCCCCCCCCTCCGCCAGCACCCTGCCTCCAGCATACCTGCATGGCGCTCGTCCTCGCTGTCTGTGGCGCCGCTGAAAGAGCCGTTGGTGGGGGGGGCGGAGCCTTTGGGCCGGCGCTCCCCTGGGGTCCTGTGATATATCGCCCGACCTTGGAAAGGTTTCCAGGAGTTTTCAAAGTTTCCTCTGTGTGTGTGTACGTGTGTGTATTTTCGTTCTGTCGACTGCTGAATCGACAGAGCGGTGGAGAGGATCATCGATCCAGCCACCCCACCTCCACCTCCACACACACACACACACACACCCACAAACACACTTTCTCTCTCTTCCGAACCCCCCGGGATGTCAGCAGTACTGAGGAGAGGTTGGGGTGTGTGTGTGTGTGTATGTGGGGCCAGGAAGTGTTGAGGAGTAGCAGCACTATCTTGCTCTGCAGGGGCTGGCCGGGGGGGGGGTGTTATGGTGGCACGTCTGCTGCATGGCCGTCGCTGCCGGAGAGCCAACGCACCGACGGGGAACAAATGAGCACAGGCAGGCATTCTGCTCTCCGCTCGTTTATCCTTCCGTCCTCCCTTTGTGCCTCGGCCTCTAATTCATGCTCGCGCGCGGGATTAGTGTCTCTTTCTCAGGGGTTGCGGTGCCCCCCCAGACCCCGTCACCGCATCCCTCGCTCGCTCCGGTCCTCTGATGAAAGAGACAGACGGGCACGGGTCACTTCCTATGCGTCTGCGCCATCAGCTATAATGCACTTGCTCATCCACAGCAAGGGCCAATTACGGTCAGCTTATAGACTCACACACACACACACACACACTCACACACACCTCTAATCACTCTCGGCCCGTCATCTGTGACAGGATTTTACACAATTACAAGCACCTCCATCCACGCGCCCTCTGCCTCCCTTCCTCATGATATGAAGTAATTGCCCCCGCTATGAGGTAATTACCCTGGATAAGGGGTAATTAAGGCTGGTATTTGGTAATTGCTGCCACTGGTCGCATTTAATTATTACCTGTTTCGGGACTGTCTGAGGCCTGTGGAGATGGGGAGTCACCCCCGAAGCTCTGGGATGTGGGGGTGGTGGGGGGAGGTGAATGGGGAGGGTTGAGATTGTGGAGAAGTGGAAGTGACGATGCGTAGAGTCTGAAGAGTGAAAAGTGTGTGTGTGTGTGTGTGTGTGATAGAGAGATAACTTTATAGAGGTGACAGAATGCAGAGAAGTGACGATGCAGTAAAATGCTGCCAGAGATGGAAAGACACGGCATCATCTTTGGGCCACATATACCAATCATCTAATCCCACCCAGAAAATAAGACAAAGAGAAATAAATGTATAGAACTCTCTTAAATAGAATTCATAACCATTTATGTAATGTCTTATAAATGTCATTGTATAAAAAGATGTGGTAAAGCAAAAGTAGATCCCACTGGATTTCCCAATGGAAAAATTATTGCTGTATGGAACGCATTTGTGTTTTTAAATATGTGAGAAATAAAATACACACCATAGGGTATCAAAATAATTTCCCAGTAATTTTACTTTAATAAAAGTAGGGCTTTATGCCAGGACCTAAAATAAATTCAACTGGGGGGGCAAGACACAGGGAAACAGTGATGCATAGACATGCATATAAATATATAAATATTGATATGGGGAAAATGACATAATGAGAAGAGTGCAGAGATGAATCCACTGATGACCCGAACGTCCACGACACTGTCCACCACTCCCCTGTAGAAAATGATGAATGATAAGCGCGCTCTCCCAGCACACGGTTTCCCGTTCCGGGTCACAACCCCGAGCAGCGCTGAGCTGATGGGCAGGGGCTGGGGCGTGATATATGCACCCGAAGGTCAAAGTTCAACCTGTAGAAGTGCAGCGCTGGAATCTGAGCTGAGTCGGAACCATCTGGTGTAGATGACACTGTCTGCGCCCCGACACATAACATCCAGAAATAGACAAAAAGAAAATCTCTCTGCACATAAACAGCTTCATCCTCAAGGATGAAGATGCTTTCCGAAATAAAATCATTATGGCATCTGACCTCATCCCTTTACTAGACGTGCAGTACCGAGCCATACAGATTAATTACAGTTCATAGTGGCTGTTGCTGTTAACGCCTATAATACTGAGCATGATATCAACATATCATAATAAATAATATCATATGGTATTTATATGAATAATTAGATGACACCTGTCATCAGGACTTTAAGGACTATATCACCAAGGGCCAGATTATTTATTTTCTTTTTTTTTGTATGGCTAAATCCTCAACGAATGCAAATGCAAGGACTTAAAGGGTCTTTACAGTCAATACAGCAGTGTTTTCAGTGTTTTATAGCCTCATCCATCTTGATTTAATGTTCCCCAAATTAAAAGCATCCAAAAAAGGGTAACAAATTTACAATTTTTTAACAATTCCCTTTAGTTTGAGCAACATTAAAGACAATCTTGACTAAAACTAGTTTCTGATTTCAGTGCCATGTGTAATAAGCCCGGTTGACATCATTTCATAAAATGCCTGGTTTATTTTGATTCAACGTTCAGAACTGAGTTTCTTGTCGGTGCACAAGGCTCCTTATATTTAAGTAATCTGTGGTACAATCTTTTCCAATTTTCCAATTTGTCTGTAGGGTGTATGAACGTATATGCAAGAACCTGCTGAGTCACATGATGGTGGGTTCGGCATGCTTCTGGGGTAAATCTACCACTTCAAAGCCTGAGGGACACCCTGTAAAACAGACATGTAACGTGCAACACCTGATGAAGAGAGCTATCAGTGTGTTGACTGCCCCTGACCCTTGACCCTGCGACCTCTGACCCGCTCCATAGCCGGGGCTCCAAATATAGTCCTAGCGACCAGCTCCATGGGAACTGGCCTGCATCTGAACACACGATGGTTTTCACGTCCCTGTCTCCCCATTTGTTCCCATGTTTTTTTGTCAGAGCCACCAGTCTTCCAGTCTGCCTGCACCCCTCCCTCGCGCCCCCCAATGTTCATTAACATTCATTAACACCTGTCATATTTCCAGCAGAGCCGCTCCTCTGCTCGCAGTGACAAGCTGTAATTCTCTGCCGCTGCACGAGCCGCTCGTCTGCGTCGGCAGTCACTCCGGCCTGAATAAGAGACATGTGCCTCTGATAATGGCTGCAAAACGCACGAATTACAATTATCGTAGAACGTGAGATGTGCCATGTAATTATTCTCAGGGAGACAGATGCTCGGCTACAGCGGCGCATCGGTCGGTTTCCACTCCGACGTCGTAGCTCAACCGGAAAAACGCACCCCCTAATGCCCGAACAGCGCGCTCCAAATCCCCATTTATCTTTTTTTATGGTTTATATAGGGTGCATTAACAGGCTGCGAATGCCGGCCTCGCCACTTCAGTCATGTGGCTGTAAAACGAGGAGGGCCGCTAGTCGCCCCCAACTCTATTTCCAGCCGGCCTCACCCTGAGGGACAGGCCAAAGCATCCAGCGTGGCCCCTGCTTACCCAGGTCAAATATGCGCTTTGACTGCTTTCCACTGACTAAGGCTCCATGAGCTTTATTCACTTCTGAGAAAATGACATTTATCCTGGATTGACATTCATCTTTTTTTTTTCTTGAATTTCCTAGTTTTTTCTATCTATCTATCTATCTATCTATCTATCTATCTATCTATCTATCTATCTATCTATCTATCTATCTATCTATCTATCTATCTATCTATCTATCTATCTATCTATCTATCTATCTATCTATCTATCTATCTATCTAAAAGTGAAAAGGTGAAAGAGAAGTGATTGCAATTGTGAAAAATAGCACAACACAGTGACACAACTAAATATTCCTCTGCTTTTAACCGTCACAGCAGTGGGCAGCCATGACAGGCGCTTTGCAGCCATGACGGTGCTTTGCTCAGTGGCACCTCAGTGGCACCTTGGCAGCTTGGGGTTCACTTCCTTACACTCTAGACCACAACTTCTTGTGTATTTATATATGGGTGTTCAGGTCAGACGAATGGGAAGCGCGGCCAATCCACCTTTTGCCCTAATTGTGTTCAACTGTGCTTACATTTACATTTACATTTAAGGCATTTGTCAGACGCCCTTATCCAGAGTGACTTACAATCGGTAGTTACAGGGACAGTCCCCCCCTGGAGACACTCAGGTTTAAGTGTCTTGCTCAGGGACACGATGGTAGTAAATGGGGTTTGAACCTGGTTCAAAGGCGAGTGTGTAACCCACTAGGCTACTACCAGCCTACACCCTACCACCCTTGCTTCTATATAAGCCTGCCAGTAATTCTCTAACCTATGCTATTATTTCCCCAGAAATATTTCATGCTCCACGCAGACGCTTTCCATTCACTTTCAATGGGGTGACGTAATGTGCCATTAAAATTAATTATGGGATCCGTCACCAATCAAACCCTCTGGCCAGTCAGTAGTATTTATGCAAATTATAGGTCGAAAATTCCAGCCAATCGTGTTGCTGAGTTAAGCGGCCTGTGCTGTAGAGTAAGAAACAAATGACCCGTTGCCACTACTGTGCCCCCAGCAGACATATTAAGCATTGACACAACGAGACGATGAGAGGCTCCTCCCTTGACGCTTCCAAAGGGAAATGAGCAGTGGGCAGCCACTATGTGGTGGTGGTAACATAGTGGGCAAAACACTCGCCTATGAATATCATTGTGTCCCTGACCAAGTCACTGAACCATGAGTGTCTCCAGGGGGGGACTGTCACTGTAACTACCGATTGTAAGTTGCTCTGGATAAAGGGCGTCTGCTAAATCCTGTAAACGTAAATTAAAGACGACCTGAATTAACAGTAGTGTTTACCATCGCAGTCATTATGTCAGAGCCTTAGGGTGTGCTCATACATACGTGGTGGCCATGAAGGGTGCCCGGGGAGCAGTGTGTGGGGACAGTACCTTGTTCCCCACACACTGCTCCCCGGGAGTTTTTCATGAGAACGTCCTGAGGCTCTGACATAATGACTGCGATGGTAAATATTACTGTTACACATCAGTTCTGCACGACTCTCCCGCAGATCACTTGTGCCACACCTGTCATGACTGTACGCCCCACCAGGTTGGTTCCATGCTTTGTCTTTTTTTCCATTTTGGAAACTGGTTCTGTTGTCACTGTAGTTCTGCCCGCTGCCTCTCCCTGAGGAACCTATATAGCCATCAACCCATGTATGTGTGAATGTTCCTGTACTGTATTTCATGAGTACTGTACATATTACATCGGGCACCTTATCATACCACTGTGGTATTGTTGTGGTACTTGCACATCTGCTTAGATGCAAAAACTGCATTTTCTTGTACTTGTGCATTTGTGCTATGCACAGCAACAAGGAAGTTTAATCCAAATCTAAAAACCCACTATGGTCCAGCTTTATTAACACTGAATAAGGTCTTATTGCAAGAAAAGAAGAAGAAATATTACTGCAGCAAACTTCTCTTCCTCCCTTCCAATTAGTAGCAGAAAAGCAAAAGTGTGAAACAGAAAGTGCACACACACACACACACACACACTTATGCCGCATGATGCTTTGATGTGCAGCGGTGGAAGAGGTCTCATTTAAAACCGCTTTTCACCACAGGATGTGATGCGGGACCGGGGAGGAGGCTGCTCTCCTACGCCTCGACCTTGTCACCGGCAGGCCGGTGTCAGCGCTGGGAAGCTTAATGAGGGGTGGGACTGGGGCTGACGGACACTGCGAAGGTACAGTGTTAAATGGAGCTTTTTTTTTTGCCTGAGCAGTGATAGGTTCGGATCCGGCATCAACTAGGGACACCTTAATTGAGTTGGCCGTGACATCCTCTGGCCCCCCCCAAAAAATGCCATTTTAATTGGTTCCCTTGCGCTGCTTATTGATGAACCACCCATTAAAAGTGAGAAAATCCGAAGTGCCCCGGCTCGGGTCAAATCCCGAACGCTCCCCTTTTGTTTCTTTCCGGAACTCCAGTCTAATGGGTTGCGTTGAGCGGGGCGATGAATCATGCCTCGGCTCCTACAGCGTCAGCGGGTTTGGCCGAGGCATCGCCCCCATTGTCCGCAGCGCTGTTAAATCCCGCCGTCTGCCTGTCTGGTGTCGGAGATGAAGCGGCCAGCTGACACGTCGGGGGCGTGGCCGTGGCCTGTTCCTCTGATCACTGGGCCATTTGTGGGCCCTCTGAGGCCGGCCTTACAGATCAATCGCCTAAACCCCCATGGTGGGCCGTTCCTGAAGTGCTAATGACCCACCGTGCATTAGAGCACCACACACACACACACACACACACACACACTGAAAACACATTCACACTTTCACATGCACATGCTGGGTTGCCTTTCACCCAGGTCTGATTGTTCTACCACTTGTGTTTGCTCCTTGCTGGAGTCTGGGAGTTCAAAAGGAATCTTCGGTCACTTTGTCGGATGGCATTTTTCCACAGGAATGCCATGGCTTTGCTTACGTGAGCCCACAGAGCAAGGTTGACTTCTCCCCTCTTTCCTTACCTCCTGTGTGTTGCAGTAGTGAAAAAGTGATTGTCATTGTGATACACAGCACAGCACACGGTGCACACAACGGAGTGTGTCCTCTGCTTTTAACCATCACCCTTGGTGAGCAGTGGGCAGCCATGACGGTGCTTTGCTCAGTGGCACCTTGGCGGATTGGGATTCAAACCGGCAACCTTTTGATTACGGGGCCGCTTCCGGCCTAGCGGTTAAGGAAACGGTCCTGTAATCAGAAGGTTGTCGGTTCGATTCCCGATCCACCAAGGTGCCACTGAGGTGCCACTGAGCAAAGCACCGTCCCCACACACTGCTCCCCGGGCGCTTGTCATGGCTGCCCACTGCTCACTCAGGGTGATGGGTTAAATGCAGAGGACAAATTTCACTGTGTGCATCGTGTGCTGTGCTGCTGTGTATCACATGTGACAATCACTTCACTTTCTTCTTCTTCTTTCTTAACCGCTAGGCCACCACTGCCCCAGTACAAGATTTATTTATTTATGATGAAAGTGATGTCGTCAATGGAGTTGTCGCTAGCTGATACTGATTACATGATATTGCTTAGCAAAAAGCACCAACACTAGAAAATAAACTAAAGACTATGCTAACATAAAAGCTGCTGTTGACACAAAGGCTTATCATTTCTGTCATTATTGTGAACACTTCCCATCCCAGCACCCCTCTGTTGAGGGATCAATTCTGATACTTTCAATATCTAAACAGTTTAAGGGAAATGTGTTGTGTCTTCCATAAAATGAAGACACAACAGAAATAAGTGAGCATGTTGACAGGAACAATTCCTCATTCCACCAGTCAATGTTACGTGCGCCTCAGTAAATGAATGAGTTAGTGGGATAGACGTAGACGTAGCTGCAGCCTCTGCAGTAGATGCAGAGCATCTCCACATTAGACCTGAAATAGTAATTTTCTGCAGGTGCTTAACTACACTGATATGATATATTTGTAGCTCAGTGTGATTTAGAATATAAAAAAGGGGTCAGTGGGTCAAGGGGTCAGTGGGTCAAGCACTTCTGAATGACAGCGAGTGAAGCTATCATTTAAAAGAAGTAACGGCTACTTTTCATCAAATGTTTGGACAGTTTTCTTTTTGAAAAATAAAATATAATATGTTAGTGTAATGTACTGCATGGTATCCTATTTATTCCAATAGCAATATTCTTTGAAGGACCATCTCTTTGAAATCACGTACATTACAGGCCAAAAGTTTGGACACACCTTCTCATTCAATGTGTTTTCTTTATTTTCACGACCATTTACATTGGTAGATTCTCACTGAAGGCATCAAAACTATGAATGGACACATGTGGAGTTATGAGAAGGTGTGTTCAAACTTTTGGCCTGTACTGTAGTTTGATTTAAAACAGAATTTTGTGTTGCTTTTATTGTTCCATAGGCTGGCTAAAGGAACAGACATAAGCGTATTGACTGAGACGTTATAGTCCTCCAAAGCGATTATATGCACCTCCAGTGATTCAGATTTGAGATTCATCGACATGTGGGGCAGTGGTGGCCTAGCGGTTAAGGAAGCGGCCCCATAATCAGAAGGTTGCCGGTTCAAATCCCGATCCACTGAGGTCCCACTGAGGTGCCATTGAGCAAAGCACCGCTACCACACACTGCTCCCCGGGCGCCTGTCATGGCTGCCCACTGCTCACTCAGGGTGATGGGTTAAATGCAGAGGACAAAGTTCACTGTGTGCACCGCGTGCTGTGCTGCTGTGACAACACGTGTGACAATCACTTCACTTTATGGCAGCGGAATTTGCCTCAACAACACCTTTTCTCAGACTTTGCGGATCATAGCGTGGGTATATTCTGTAACGCGGATCGCTGAAGTGCAGTATTAGTTGTCCCTCGGTCTGCAGCCTGCATCGTTTCAGATACGTATGATCTTTAGCGTGGTGCCGCAGTGTAATTTGCAGTCCAAGCGTTCACCACGGCCTTGGCCGGCAGCTCTGAATTGTTCTGTTTTGCTCTATCCCACCAAAATTGCCACTGGTGGATGAACTGGAAGGTTTTTGGATGGCCTGCGAGCGTAATTAGTGGTTTGGCTGAGAAAGCAGAGAGGCTCATGAACACTAGCGGTTCCTCCGCTTCACAGGGTCTTTGGACTAAAGATGGATGTTGGATAATTGGTGTAATGGAGATGCCCTTTAAATGTGATCCATTCATCTTCCTCATTTTTTTAGCATTCTTTTTGTGAATGGCGGAGATTCCGAAAGCCGCGGTGTGCACACAAGGATGCTGGTAAGGGATTGGCTGGCGCAAGTGGAACCCTTAGCTGTCTTGTATGGGCATCGCACAGCTTTCTTCTGCAGACTCGAATAATACAGTTCCTTCTGGGGTCATGTACACCTTATCTGGTTGTATGTGGCTGTTGAATGGCCAGTGCTGCTGAAATTCCACAGGATTTATGGTTGCATTAAATTTGCATACACTTTGGCATAAAAGTGCTATTCAGTTTAAAATACTGCTTGAACTTGTGTGACCTTTCAGAGAAGATCAGGCAAGCAGGTATGTGTTTGATCCGCAAGAGATGCATTTTCAAGGGATTGTTGAAGGTAGTTAGTAGCTGAGCTGTGCTAATGGCAGTTGGTGGCTCATCGTTGCACTATTGGGGAACCACAGATTTGAATCCATGAAGAGGTCGGTGCAGAGAAGCAATGGCCTGCATGGAGGATTAGCATTTTTGATTGAGCGTAGGTGAATGAGTGCAGAACTAGAGGGCACTGATCAGAATTACATTTGTGTGGCAGTGGGTTTCTAATGGTGCTTGAGTGATGAATCAAGATCATAGCACATATACTGTAGGTCTAACCTGGAATTGTGAATTGTTATATCTGCACTCTTTGGAAGGAACCATAATTTTTTATTTTTTTTCTTGCAACAAATACCAAGCTCTTCTTCTGATCTAGCTTTGCAGAATTACAAAGTCCTTAACCATATGACCCCCTTGGTCACCGAACTTCTCCTGTATTCCTGTACTATCTTTGTCCCACCTCTCCATCAGCGCCTCTCAGGCCTTATCCGTCTGACCGCTCATCGTGTGGTCTCAGGAGCACAAAGGTCTACTTTCTCGAACACTGATTAGGCCAAGGTCTTACAACAATAAACAGGCCATGCCACCGAGGTCCGACTCCTGTTTGTGTTTCTTTCATATGGAGGTGGGCAAGCTGAGCACTCTGGGTAATGGCTCTCAGATGGCTCCTCTCATCCCAGGCCAAACACTCTGGACAAGAACCTTTTCTTGATGCGTCACCTTGACGAGTTTCTTCCTCTGTTTAACCGCAACTTCTTTTTTTTTTTTTTACTATGAAACGTAAGTTAGCCTCGTGTTGCTCCTGAAAAAAACGAAAAAATTGTGAATGAATGAAAGCTTCACAGAACTAAACGAGTCTAGATGGAGATGCTTAAAGATAATGAATTCTGATTTGTATTTGTAAAGAACGGCCACCGGTTTCTCTTTGCTGAATCGGTAATTGAAACCTACACGTTTTAGCCCTTGCTCGTCATGTCCAGTGGTTGTAATTTGGAGACGGACCGAGGAGTTGAGGAAGCAACGGTGTAAATAAAGTCAACTTGATCAAGCTTTTCACTGACTTACCCTGACAGACCTGGAATAAACATTTAGGAGCGCTTCCATCTGGGCGGCCATTGTTTATCCGCACGCGTTTTTGTCAATGCTAATCAGCAGAAGAACGCGGCGCTTGATTGTCAAGGTCCTTGTTTTGGCCCGACTGCCAGTGGGCGGAACTGTTGACGCTCAAGTCCAGCCAGATCTTGTCAATTTATTTATTCCTGACCGGACGACAGTACACAGGATCGCAAAATGCGTTTGATTTTTGCGTGTTTATGGAGTCCCCGAGACTCTGTGCTGATCCAGATCCAAACTTTTAATTGTCAGTAAACTGCAGGACTGGATCGGATGTCCAAACGTCCAGCAGCCCTTCCAAGATTCTCATTCTTAATTTGAAAACCATCAAGTTAAATTCTGGCTTGCTGCTTTCAAATGAGATTTTTTTGACATTCAGGGCTTGTGTTTATGGGGTCAAATGTGATCTATTTACGGTTTCACCGATATTATTGGACAATTTAAATGTAATAACTTTGTGGTCCTGCGGTGATTTTATTTTATTTTTGGTCTTTGCATTTCTTCCCCCCAACTTAATTATCCGGTCATGTGAATGGAGGATGCAGTCCAGGATGCATGCGTGACGACGCAAATGTGGGGCCCGTCTCAACGCAAAAGGTCCCGGTAAAAGTCGGACACATTGAGTTGACTGGAATGCCTTTTTGCCAGGTGCTCCGGGCCGAATCCTGCAGGACCCACCAGGACCACTCAGTAGTCCCCCGTGCCACCGAATGCGCCCTACCTGCAAAGAAACGTTCCAGACTTCTGCTGCAAGCCTTTGTACTGATTAGTCAGGCATTATGGGTAGGAGCTTCGAATGCTTGTGGTTTCTAATTTGGAGCGTTGACTAGCATCCAAATGAGCTTGTGGTGGCCCTGGAAAGGGCCCGGCCCTGGTGAAACTTGGAATGCTGCTAGAGGAGATATTCCCTTATTTTACCCTGCATGATTAAGCAATTGGAGCCAGCGGTGGACCATGGGAAAAGTAAACACTTTCACTGTGTAAAAGCAACAAAGGGCCCTGTGGCGTTTTTAAAAAAAATTTTTTATGGTTTTTAAATAGAGGCATGCCATCCATATTTTTTTAGTATTTCTCATTTAAACTTTGGGACAGAAGAAAAACAACAACTGGTGTTAATTTCTCAAAAATGCGTGAGTCAAGTTGCTATTGTTTTTTTGTACAAATGATTCCTTGAGCGGCAACTTTTGTAATTATTGCACATATTTGGGATGTTTGAGTTTAATAAGACACCAAATCTGACTATCCAATTAGCAGTTGGCCAAGAAATGTATATCAACCAATTACGTTTGATTAGAGTGGTTCCTCTTCACGGCCACGTGTTACTGGCAATTTGCCTTTTAAGCCAGATTTTTAGGTTGCAGGAAATCTGAGTGAATGTTGTCAAAGTGGACTTGCTGTTGACTGGTATGTCTAGAATGTTGAACATCTGGTTGAGTTGCCTACGTTCTACAGCCAACAAGCGTGCCAATGACACAGGACAGTGTCCATGTATTTGTAAATCTATTTTTTAAAACTAATCATAGTAGTGGCCTGGCGGTTAAGGAAGCGGTTCAAATCCCGAGCCACCAAGGTGCCACTGAGGTTCCGCTGAGCAAAGCACCGTCCCCACGCACCGCTCCCCGGGCGCCTGTCATGGCTGCCCACTGCTCACCAAGGGCGATGGTTAAATGCAGAGGACACAGTTCGTTCTGTCACCGTGTGCTGTGCTGCAGTTTTTCACAATGACAATCACTTCACTCTCACTAAGCACAACTCCTAGTTCATTTTTAAAACTCCTGTTTCTCAAAAGGTTGATGTTTTTACCTGTGATTTAGTTATTACCCATTGCTGATCAGTTTTGTCAGAAGGCTTTACGTTGAAAGTTACGATTTCTTGACCTTATAGTACTTAAGGCAGCAGTGGCGTTCAAGAAAGGTGAAACAGACGCAGCCCCATTCAAACCACCAGCTTTGTGTGGGATGCACACATGAGGTTGGTCCTGCAGAAAATACAATCGTCTCTTCAATAAACAGTTTATCATGCAGTGTTTAATTATGTAATTGCATTATGCAAATTGCCGTGATTTCTACGTATGTTCATGCTAATTTGTTCACAACTACAACTTTGTTTAAACTCTATTATCACCTCTAATATCACCAGTATAGAGGATCTCTCGGTCCATATTGATTTGTTACGGAATTCTGCAGGTCACTTTCAATTATGTGATGATTCGAGTTGGTGATTCGGGTTCAAGTCTCATTCAGACACAAGTTGAGATCTATTTGCCGAAATCATGAATCTCCCTCCTATGAAGTGAAAGGTTCCTTTTCAGACTGCAGACTCCCGGCACAGCTGGAATCGATATGCGCCGCCGTGGAATCTGACGCGTGAATAGATGATTACAGCCGCTGCTGCGTGTGGTAATGACATTCTGACACGTGAGGAAGTGCCTCGGCTCTGGACGTTACATTAGCGCGGAAAAAGGCCCGCCGGTGCCCGAGGAGCCACCGTCGGGGCTCCGCAGAAACCGGGTTACTGCCTCATGTATGCGTTTGTTTAAAAAGATCAAAGTCTAAGACGCGTTTGGAATGGGACCGCAGTGTTTGGGGCGTTCACGTTCAGTTTATATTGACAGCTAATTGATTTGTTTTTTTGATTTTCTTTTGTAATCGTAATTCCGTTCGACGTTCTTTGAACTCGAATCAGAGAGCTTTGGACAGGGCTCTCGGATGTCATTTAAAACAGATTTTATTTTTTCTTTTCTTTCCGTTGTCTCAGAGGAGGGTTCTAGGGGGCACTGGCCTGTGTGATGGATGGGGTCCTTCGTCAGATCCTCCTTCTAGAGACCCTTTAGGCTCCTTTACTCTGCCATCTCTGCTTTGTTTTACAGTCACAGCCTGAAAATATTTTCGTGGGAGGGGTGAGTCTCATGCTCGGGGTCTGGCTGATAGTTGATTTATTCACTCCAGCTTAGCTGAAAAATGTCTGAGTGGTTTTTACCAGTCCCTCCTTGCAGATGACATCTCTTACAATATTTTTAAACCATTATATAGATATATCTCAAATGCGTCTGGTGCATGGTCATTATTGAGGATACATGTTTCACTAACCATCGGTGAACTTTTTCATTCTGATGGACTGATGGACAGAAATTTGGTGGAGGTCTCTGGAAAAGGTAAGCTCTTGCAGAGAAGGTAAGCGGTCTGGTCCAACCGATGTGTCTGTTTTTGTGTTTTATAAAGTGAGTAAAGTTACTCTTGCCTTCTGCTTTTATTGTTGCTTTTATAGCTGAGCCGCATTCCTGCCAGGCTTCCCTCAGTAGTGTAGCTGGGCGGGGCGTGGTCGAGCTGGAGGAGGCCGCCGGGACGGTGATTGAGTTTGAAGCGCTGCAGGTCAACCCAGGGGTATCGCAACAAACCCGAAGGACCTGAGCCTGAGCCCTGGAGGAGGGTAGAGGGGTCACTTTGGAGTCATGTTTGCTCAGAAGGGTTCTGGAGCGTGCCGGATGCCAGTTCGGTGCTCCTCCGCCGGCATCTGGTTACGATTCTGAACCGGCACTGGGAGAAAGCGGTGGACGTCTGCACGGGGGACTGGAAACGCTAGCATGGGCGAATGGGGGTGTGGGTGGGGTTGGGCTGGTCTGGATTATAACGGCGAAATGTGTGATTTCAGTGCGCACCATCAGACCCCTCTGCATTTGCACCGGCGTGACACGATTATGTGGGGCCGTTTTGTTCCTTAGCCTGGAGTCGTCACTCGTTACTGCCGGCCAGATTTCTGAACGGCGTCCAAGCCCGGCGACTACAAAAGCGCTGCGGCTTCGGGGGACTTGTAACTACCGGAAAAGTGAGTGGCAGAATGTGTGATGGAGAGAAGGGAGAAGGTGAGAAGCCTGGCGCGGGCCCGGGCACAGGCACAGTGGAGGCAGTGTTCGGCCTGGCATCGGCCGAGAGCGAGCGCACTGAGCCGTGGCGCCGAGAGCTCCATCGAGCGCTGGAAATGTGAAAGGAGGGCACGCTCAGGGCGAAAGAAAATGATTAATATCTCTCATGCCGAGAAAAAAGGGTATTAAAATCATGCCTGGTCTGGCACTTCCTGTAAACGCGTGCGTTCCCTTCTGCGGGAGAAGGTTGGTCTTTTTAAGCCAGTGATTGCTGGAACCATATGGGACGCTTCGTAGGAATAAATTGGTCAGCTCGGCACAGATGGACTTGTTCTTCCATGAAGGAGAGATTCACAGTCACATTCTCATTTAAAGATGAGGACATCGCAGTGGTGGCTGTTATGTGTGTCTTGTTTTTTTTGTTTTTTTTGTTATCAATTCATCAAAATGGCTCTTAATACTGCCAGGCATTGCTGTACAGTGCCACATTTTTGCGATATGTGCGCAAATTCGTGTACATGTTCTCTTGATACTGTTCCCTACTGACTGGGGCCTGTAACACCCATCCCGTCAAAAGATACCGATATCCGTTCTGTGCTGAGAAAAGCTCCCCCGTGTTCTGAACGTCCATTCAAAATCAGTGCCTGCATTGTTCCAATCCGAGCATGAGTTCCAAAGCTCGTAAAAGATAATCTGTGTTTTTGTGAAATAATTGTTTCTGCTGCAGGAAAATGAGCACCTCATAGCATCCCCCATTTGGCCTGTGAAAGTTGTAGTGTTGTTCTGGAACAAAAAAAAATCTGTATATTCTCTAGCCTTTTGAAATACATTTCTACATCCAGCAATTCATTAAAGATCTTGAAAAACGAGTTATTTTTTTCTAGGCTGCATATATGCTACAAAACAATCTTCTGCAGGTTTTTTTTTTTAAAAAAAACTATGCAGGTTTTAACACTGATTTCTAAAGAATCTTGACAACAAAGGGAGTGTGGTGCCCAGGTGCCTCTGAGCTCACCCAGCGGGTGCAGATGCACCTGATGAATGACTCCTGATCATTCATTAGGACTCATTAAATACCATGCTGCACCAGTGAAGGACAGAGTGGTTCCCCAAAGACAGGATTGTGATGTCTACCAGTGAACATGGACCACAGAAGTGGGACTTCTACCGGTGAGCATGGACCACAGAAGTGGGACTTCTACCAGTGAACATGGACCACAGAAGTGGGACTTCTACCGGTGAGCATGGACCACAGAAGTGGGACTTCTACCGGTGAACATGGACCACAGAAGTGGGACTTCTACCGTTGAGCATGGACCACAGAAGTGGGACTTCTACCAGTGAACATGGACCACAGAAGTGGGACATTGTTCAGCATAAAACATGGTGGCTTGGTTTCCCACTTTTCCCGTGTTTCCCAATAGACACTGTCAGCCATTTTTCCAACCGTCTGTCTCCATCCATACCCCCCTCATCGTGACAGGGAGTGTTTTTTGTTTTTTTTACTTTTCAATTGAGTGTCTTTTTTCCTCATTGTGTCACACATTCATATGGCCTGAACTCTAGATAACCTGTGTTGGAATAAAAAAAAATCCTCAGAGATGGTCTTCAGGTCGACGTGCAGGAATGCGCTGACGGTTGCATGACTTTGCTGGATCTCCTTTGCCGCAGGTGTTGCTGATCGGATCAGGATGAGAACTCTGGGGGATAGAGGGGTGTCGGGTTCTGGTGGCGCGATACGGTGCAAGACGTTGACCCCTCTTCGTGGCGACGGAGAAATGGAAACCAGCTGATGCACCTCATCCTTCCCTTCTCTGCCCGACTGAGTGCAGCAGGAAACACAGGAGATACCAAGAGATAAGGTTCTTTAAAACATAAACGCAAGTTTCTGGGGGAAAAGAATAATGTTTTTGTCTCCGTTTTAGACCAAAACATAAAATATTACACTATAATTCTACAATCAATTCAGATTTCTTGCCCTGGTAGCAGAGAAAACGACACAAACCCCTACGAATTTGTCGTATCTGCAATTCTCTTTGAACGGTTTCAGAAGTTTATCATCACTCAACTGTAAAAGATTTACAATCTGCATGTTGGCTTTTCGAGGCGGGCGTGGTCACATTTGTGTACAGGTGGTATTAGGAGTGTGGAGAACGGAGGCAAACAGAGGAGAAAGGGAGGAGATGGACGCTGCTTTACACATTAAGCGTGTGATGGATCGACGGGAGAGGGTTTAAATCATCCAGAATGAGGACGATGGATGTGTGAGAGCTGTCAATCATGCCTACAGCCCCCCCCTATAAAGTTTCATTATAAAAATAAAAAGTTCATCAGATTCAGGGTGTCAGGAATAATTATACAAATGGGCTTGGTGGGTATTTAGTTCCCCCCTCTCCAAGATACACGTCTGTCTGCTCAAGTAGACAAACTTAATGTAATATTAGTGAACACTCACTAATGTGTGTTATATCTTATATAGGACCAGGAAAAAACATATGGAAAATAAGGGCCTCTCCTGAAGCCCAGAATTCAGAGCTGAGCCACACGGTAAGCATCCACGCCGGTGGTAGCTTCTGACCTGGGGATTCCCGGCCATGTCCCCTGTCCTGCTCGGCTGGGACTGTTATCGCGCGTGTCAGTCGGACAGACACTCCGGGGTCCAGACCTCCCCCTCCGACGCAGCGCTCCGCTCCCATAGGGGCCGACTAATGAGACCCTATTGGTAACAGATGCAGCTTGCAGCCTTGCAGAAAACAAAACAACCTGCCAGAGTCACTTAAGCCACTTGCGGTGGGGGGGGCTGGAAGCGCCGTCTGGGCCATCGACCCCCCCCCCCCCCAAAAGTTTCTGAGTTGTGACTGCATGCTTTAAAAGAATCGTTTCAAATGGAGAGCGTGGTGTCTGCGCAGTGCCGTGATGTCTTCATTCAAAACTGTCCGTGTGCTGGAATGTGGACCTGTGTGTGGTGCTGTCCGGCGCTCCTAAGATTTCATTACGTTTCTGGAGAGATGCCCTTAGCATCTGGTATGTAATTTCAGGACACTCTGCCTTCGGAGCTCCCGAGCTGTCTCACCCAGATGAAACGGTTTATTATTACAACTCGGATGTAATATCAGACCTCGTGTTTCCATACGCCAAGAATAATGCCCAGAACATGCAGTCGAATACACAGACTCTGCAGGGGAAGAAAAAAGGTCTTTCACTTCCTGGTATGTGCGACACCGCAGTCGTAACCGCAAAGTGTTTGTGTTTGGGCATCTGCTCTGTGTTTATGGACCCTTGCTGGGTTTTGCTGGGGCAGATGCATTTCATTTTAAGGGATGGGGGGGGTGCCGGTCACCCCCGTGGGCATGGGAGGAAAATCTGTGGCGCACACGCGGCGCCTACGACCGTAAGACACCCTCGTGCATTTAGGCTTGTTTGTTTGAGACGGGTGTGGCTGGGCCTGGTATTTAGGGTAAATGTTTACGGACTCGCAGGTGAGGCCGCCACTGGAAACAGGCCTCCGGCCCATTATCTGATCCAGATGCTCGGCGGAGGGCGTGTGTCACGGTTAGGCAGGGTCCTCCGCGGCATTACGCTCCAGCCCCTCCCTGCGAGTCCCGACCAGAGAGGGCAGGATGGGGGACGGCCGGGAAGAACACGTCCCAGCTGTTGCCATGCATCACTTCACACTTACCTCAGAGCAGGATGGAGAAGAGTGGCTCGACTGTGCAGCATCTCTCATGAAAAGACGAGACCCCTGGGACGGGCTCACTTTCTCTGATGCCTGTCGTGATTTTTATCCAGGCTTCCAAGAAGTTACTTCTCACCATTTATTACCATATATTATATGCATTCGGAGCACAGAGTGATAAATAATTCCATCTCAGACATGACCTGTTTCTTTCACTTTTCAAACAGCTTCATAATATTACTTAAATGTTTACAATGTCACAGACAGTGACAAATTGTTTATGATTTATGATAAATGCTTTCAATGTAATTCTCCACCATTAAAAATGCTATTCTGTCTCATTGTTCACTTTACAAAAGTTTACTTTTACTTTTTTACTTTTACCATTCATTTACTTTACTATTAATTACTATATAGTATAGTTAATACTATTTTCGAGATGCAATCATTTATGCTATTCCGATTAATAATTAAAATAATTACTATCAACCAGTCACAGTCAATCTGGTAACCAGATGAAGACAGTACACATTGCAGTAACATTTACAGCAGAATCAGGAATCAAGGTTTAATCAAAAAACACTCAAGTTTTTTTGTGTTTTTCTTTTAAATAATGCTAAACTGTGCAAAAGCCACCCACATACACGCTTTAATTTACTGCTTGGTTTCTTACCGACCTACACAGCCTCCCTTTTCCATGAACAGATCGGGTTTATGCGTCTAGACGTGTCCGTTTTTTTATTGTTGCCTGCTGTGTTTTGCCTACATGAGGTTTTCCTTGGCTGTTCTCAGTGGCACAGACGCATGCAACCATTGGTGATCGTAAATTTTTATTGGTTCTTCAAATAATCAGTGCTGGATCGCAAAGATCATCTTAAATTTTGAGAAACAAGTTAACTGGGGCTGATAGGGGAGTTACTGCAACCACCCGCCAGCATGTGTAATGCTGACTTTCATTCATTTCCACTAATGAAGAAGATGAACTTGACGTCACATTGTTGCATCAACAAAGAGCCGCCATTTTTCTTGCTGCACTTTTTTTTTGTATGTCAGCATTAAGCTAATCAAGTTCAACTCTCGTTGTCCCTGTAAACATCAATAAGGGACAATCCACCTTTGGAGGGTTATGTCCTACGAAGGTAAGAGGTGGTCTTTTGGACCCACTACGATACGAGCACCCATGAATTAGGGTGGAATTGAATTTGCTTTTTTCAATTGTAAATAAGTACAAATATATTTATAAATGAGCTCCACCTACGTCCACAAAAAAAATCAAATGTCAGTGTACATAATTTTATTTTGGTGAAATGGTTTTCAAATGGTCAAGATCTGGCATTTTGCATCCCATATGAGTCATTTGAAATATTTAATTTTGAAGCCATCTATCTACAAATTATATTATTGCTGCAGAAAATATTTTATTCTACATAATAGAATGACGGGCAAATATTTACAATATCTCAGAAGTCCGAAATTGAATGTAGATGTAAAGGATCCCAGTTTACTGGCACAGAAGCTGTCCTTTCATCCCGGTGAGACACGGCGAGTGTGAATTGACCCGCAGGACGATTCGAAAGCGGCCTGCAGCCTCTGGAATGGGCTGCGTGATTGAGCAATCGAAGACGCTCCGAGGAGGAAATGAGAAAATCAGCGGGGAGAAATTGGGTTATCTAAGTAGAAAATTACCTTATTGATTTCCATCAGAGCGCTGCCCGGTGCGTAAAGGGTTTAAATCTTGCACCTTGTGCCGAGAGGGAAGAAAGCGGGTGATTACCAGGCACGTAACTATGAAAAACTCAGACCTCCTCCTAACGTTTCGCGGCATCAAAGGCGGCCCGCCGCTCCCCTGTGTTGTGTGGGAGCGCATATTCCCACCTCTGTGTCCGGTGTCATATTCCCTCCCTTTATGACGGATGACAGCGGCGTATTCGCATCTCTGTGTCAACGTCGGGACTCATCGCGGCGCCCAGGTGAGGCGTGCAGGTGAGGAAGCGGCCGCTCTCGGGCGTTGAAGAACCCGCGCGGTCGTCGCGAGGCCTTTGAAGCGTTGAAAGCCCACCTCCTACGCGGCTCATGGGGATTGGAGGCCGGGGGGGGAAGGGGTATTTTGACCTCTGAGGATGTCGGGGTCGGCAGCTACTGCAGAATGGCAGTGACACATGCTTTTGGGCCGCTTCTCTGGCGTGGATTAGTCCCTCGGCCTCAGTGACCCCTTCACTGATACAGGTCTAAACGTGCTTAAAGCAGCATTCACCACGAGAGAGAGAGAGAGAGAGAGAGAGAGGGACGAGACCGGGAGTGGAACGGCTAAATTGGAAAGTCTTAGAATGCCAATACAGGGAGGAAGAAAAAGGAGGGAATGGAGGAATGAAGGCAGAAAGAGCGAGTAAGCAAGGGAGTGTGGGAGGGAGGAGAAAATGAGAATGCGAGAGGGATTGAAAAGGATGGAAAGCAATAGCGGGCGCGGGGGGGGGGGGGGGGGGGGGGGGGGTCTTGAAAAAATGCTGGTGTGGGTTTTGAGATCAATCCAGCGGCGGACAGAAGGCCGATGTAATCAGCACTCGTGGCAGGGGGCAGAACGAGGCGGCCCCGCCCGTCCAATCGGCCCGCTGCTGATGCAGCACTCTCCGCGTCCCTCACGTCAGCCCCGGTGCCTTCCACTCGTCCTCTGGGCCTCCCGCCCGCTCCATCCATCCCTGCTGTTCTTTAACGTGCACGTACCGTGTCCTCCTGGTATTTAGGAAGTCGTTTTTTGCCGACCCGTATAGATTTTTTTTTTTTTCTGTTGCCCTTTTCCTTTTCAAACTGCAGAGTCTGTAAGGATGTGGGAGTTAGGACTTTGGAAGTCATTAGTCCAGACGGCGTGTGCTTTGTAGAGACTGCGTTGGGTGTGGACCTCATAACGTCCTTCAGGACTTTGTGTCTTTATGCTCTTGGTTGTACAAGCGCTTTTGTGTTCACATTTGTGTTTTCTTTCTGTCTTTTTTTTCCCTCCTTATTTCTCTGAAGAGTCCTGGGCAAGGTGGTGACAGATGCTGAGAGGTCCAGACATGAATTTCAGCAGCGTCTGGCCTGTGGAAATACACCAGATCGCTGCAGACCTGATCCAAATGCAAACACGTGCGGCACATAAGGTCCCAACCAGGACCTGTTTCTGTTGTAATAAAACTGCTTTCATTTGACCCCTCACCTCTGTCTTTATAAAAAGAACTTTTGATAGATTACACATTGAGACATGTTTACATATTAAAATGTATATGTTGCCTTAAATGTAGTCTTACAGATTAAATACACAAATGCATACGAAGAGTCTTATTTATTAATAGCAATCACGCCAAGTTGTCCAATAGTTGTGTTACTTGTTTGGACACTTTAAATAATTTTTTAATGAATTGCAGTCAACATTTATGTTTGTCTGAAACCAATAATTAAAAACAACTGTACTGTTGTTTACAGATGTTTATATCGTTGATTACTTATAGATTAATTTAAAAGCGGAAGTAAAGGGTGGGTTATGAAGGCACCTGTTTTATTCGTTTTTTTCCGACCCAACATAACGCGACGCGGGGCGAGGACGAGCAGTCGAACCCGGCGACCCGCGGCAGGAAGACCCATTGTACTCTGACCTTTCCAGCTGCATTCACGGCGTAGAGAGGGAAAATAAACTCTGCAGGTCGGATAATAACGGGATCGTTGCCACGAGGGCGACGCCCTCTTCTGCGGGGCCGTCGTAACAGCCAGACCCCTGGTCCGGCCTCCCGAGCGTGCCGCGGCGGCTGTGAATTGTCCCCTTGTCTCGCAGGTCCAGAGGCGGGCGCTGCCTTTCGCCGCCGGGACAATTATGGGAACAGACAACATTTCTCCCTGGGTGTCAGTGGACCCAACATTCCTCACAAAGTTAATTAGACGCGCGGGGAGCCCTCAAACGTGCAATCAAACGGAGGGACTCAATCACATGTAATTACCCACGGTTATTTTTACCATCGCCATTTGGGATCTGGGCGAAGAAAAAGACACGTACGAGCTCGGCGCTTTCGCCCCGCTGTCCTTTCTTCCTTCCCTTTCCCGTATTTTCCTTCATGCTGACTGGCCGGTGTCCTAATTGGCATCAGTGTGCCGCACGCGGGTCGCGGTGTTAGATGACCCACACTACAACGGGAGAGGTCAGGGTTCACTGTCCCACCTGAGGGAGCGGTTCCTCGAGAGGGACCAGGGAACAGGGCCTGGCGGCTGCGATGACGACTCCGGAACGACGGAACGTGGGTTCCCTAGAGGAGGGGAGGCAAAAGGGCGCTTGTGTTTCATTTCCTGCTGCAGTTGAGGCCATTGGTCCAAACTCCTGTGGAGAGGAAATTGTCAGAATTCACAGAAGTAAAACAAATTGTACTCTTAATCCACGTCTCCGGCGAACAGATTTTACTTTCCGTTTGGCACTTTTAAAGGAAGTCTGTGTGAGATTTTATCTTAAAGGCCTAGCATTTTTAGTCGTGATTGCATTAGTGGTGAACAATAAAAAATTGAGGACAAAGTGAGGAGCTACACCTGGTCATGTGACATATCGAAAGGACATAAATGCTGTGAAATTAGTCAGCACTCCCCCATTTGCTGTGTCCATGGTGATCGGGCCTTTTAGTAGTAACCATATAACTGTACCTTTCACGACGTCTTCGGGGTTTTTATTGCGCTGGAGACCCCTCATTCCACTCCAGTTTTGATTTGTAGAGCAGACGTCCCTCCTAACGGCTTCAATCAAACGCTGCCCTGTAAAAACAACGTGCTGATTGATGCTGAATGATTTATAACTCAATCACATGCTTGTAAAGGAAGGAGGGGGCGAAAAGCGGGAAAAATCCTGGAGCTGCACGCTGAGGTTAAATGATGCGGGCAGGAGCCGTGATTGGTCGGGCTCGGCCTGATTGTGTGCGGTGTCAGGGGGTTCAAGAAACAGAGCTCACCATGCCCGACAGCTCCAAGCGTCCGATCGGGTCGATCTGTTTCCTGCTCAATGCCTGTCCAAGTGTTTTATAGAGTCCAATATGTGGTGAGTAGTCAGTTTCTCACAGTGGCCATTGTGCTGCGAAACACACACACACACACACACACACACACAGATAGATTTCTCATTGTGTTTCCTACACCTTCTGAATACTGGTTCGTCTGTCTTTATGTGGTCGGAGGTGTGATGATGTCTCAAATGTTTCACCAGATGCTTCTGCACTGAACAAAAAAAAAAAAAATGTACTTGAGCATCTGATTTCAGGTCAGCCTCTTTTGTCCAAAATCACTTCTAGTCAAACTAGTGTGAAGTACAACCGCCCTCTTCAGTAACATCGCACAATGAATGTGAATGAACGTGTCACAGTGTATCTATGCAAAGTAATTATCACAGCACCACGTTAAAATTAGGGTGCGGCAACACGGTATTAACTTTTGATGCTCAGTGGGCACTTTTTTTGAACAGGGGCTAACCGCAGCGCTATGCACGAGACCTGGGGCTTGTCGGCAAGTGTAACTGTGCCGTCGGGACACATAGATAACAAAAGAAAGAAAGGTAAAGGCAAAAAGCTCAAATTCGAATCAATGGGAGTTTATACGCATGTGACGTATTGGTATCACCTAGAACACAGAAACATTAAAAAAATATCCTGACTACATTAAAGCCCCGTCTACACAGTTCTTCGAAATAAACGGCCTCTGAACACCATACGCATTTTTGCCGCATTCAATTGCTGTTTCACTGGCGTCCACGTGATGCTGTTTAACGTTAGACAGAAATTGACACCAAGAAAATGTTGCATTAATTTGACGCAGACAGAATGCGCAGCCGACTGGACGCTGGTGCTGAACGGCCTGTGCGTGAACTTTGATTTGTTCCAAAGAGCAGAAGAAAAAAGCCTGAAAAACGCCTGGTTCATAGTCTTCACATTTTTATGGGGCCCTGGTGGAAAACGCCCAGGGCCACTGGTTTAGACACTTGTCTAAAATACTTCTTAAAACAAATCAGAATATCTGAAATACTTTCAGGAACTCCAAGGTGTAGTTTTTAATCGAAAGAGAGAGAAGTGTCAGTTCAAATGTCATTTTCTGCAGATCTTCTGAACGTGTGGTGTGGGGGGATTTCCTGCAGTATTAGTGGCGCAGCTAAGATTCTGTCCATATGCTAGAGCCACTTGAGTTACAGTGGTTGGATTAGGGCGGGGCACTTTTTTTCTGTGGTACAGGTGGTACAGGAAAACGTCAGGAGAAAATCTGGGAAATTTTATAAAATTCTTTAAAAAAAGATTACATTATTCCTATGTCTCTTGCCCCATTTAAGCAATAGTTGTTAATAATAAAATAAACTAATGTTGGGCAGAGAAACACAACCCTGCCACTCTTTTGTGTTTGGTGTCTGAGTTCTTGTTACTTGCGTTAACATGGTTACTTGGGCTTTTATTTGTCTCCTTTACCATCTTTTCCCTTTGCCAGGGGCAGTGGTGGCCTAGTGGTTAAGGAAGTGGCCCCGTAATCACACACTGCTCCCCGGGCGCCTGTCATGGCTGCCCACTGCTCACCAAGGGTGATGGGTTAAATGCAGAGGGCACATTTCCTTGTGTCACCGCATGCAGTGCTGCAGTGTTTCACAATGACAATCGCTTTCAAATGGCCTTGATGAGTGATCATTGTTTGGTAAGGTACAAGAACTATGCTAGACTAACATGGAATCGTTGTTGTGTTTTTGTGGAAACAGCCCTGGTCATGTGACTACGCATCTGTTGCACAGCACCGTGTTGGCAAAAATCTGATGCATCTTTCAAATATTACGGCGTACCTCTGGTATCACTTCTGTTGGATGCTACACAACAAACTAAGAAATGCTCAGGTACACAAACCCCCCAACACTGACTGTGCTGCTTGAATTTGCTGTGCACCCTCTGGTCGTGGGGCCATTTTATGGTCAGGATGCCACCTTTCCTTTGTATTTAAAACAGTCCCAGGCAAATTGGGCTCAGACAGCATGTTACACTTTTAAATGTTGTGGTTAAAAAATTGTAATGGTAACCTCTGGTAACCCTATTGTTGTTAATACTTACAGCGCCAGCAATATGCAGCGCTTATTTAAGTTCTGTATAAAGACATTCTGATGGCTTCTAAATGATGGTCCAGTGATGAGCGCAATAAAAGTCCAGTGTTTCCAGCAATAAAAACCCCAAAGAAGTTATGAAAGGTACAGTTATATGGTTACTACTAAAGGCCCGATCACCATGGACACAGCAAATGGGGGATTGCTGACTAATTTCACAGCATTTATGTCTCCTAGATTTACGGGCACGTTTGATTGAAAACCTGTCCTTTCGATATGTCACATGACCAGGTGTAGCTCCTCACTTTGTCCTCAATTTTTTATTGTTCACCACTAATGCAATCACGACCAAAAATGCTAAGCCTTTAAGACTTCCTTTAAAAGTGCCAAATGGAAAGTAAAATCTGTTCACTGGAGACGTGGATTAAGAGTACAATTTGTTTTACTTTTGAGAATTTGGACAATTTCCTCTGTTTGGACCAATGGTCTCCACTGCATTAACTCAACACTAAAGTCTAACCCTAACCGTAAACCTACGGATTTCAGGAAATGCTGGCCAATTTACGTCCCCGCCACTTTCCACGGTGAACGCACGCCCCTGCCTCTGGGCCCCTCCCGCCGCGACACATGCAGCAGAGATCAGGGCGGCCGACACCTGTCAGTAAAAGCTAACAGGCTTTTACGGAGGCCACTTAAGGGCGTTATAAACCCGACATGAATTCGCACCTCCTGTTTAGAGCTCTCACTTCTTGCCTCCCCGCACCTGGAACACGTTTATTTGTCGGATTCTGCCAAAGCAATCAAGGTTCTTCTGTCTTTGGGGTTTTCCCACAGCGTCCACTCTAACACAGACGTGGCACCCAGTGGGCCCAGATGCTCGTTTTTTTACGGCTTCGCGTTGTGTCGCCACGTCGTTTTTTGTGATTCCGCTGTCTCACCCGTCCCGAGTGTGTGTTTGTGTCAGTTTCCCGCCTGCTGTATTACCCATTTTTACTCGGAGCTTAATTAGGATCGTTTGAAAGCCGCACGCGCCTTTAAATGGCGGCCAGTCAGCGCCCGGCCCCGAGCCGGGGGGACATCTGGTTTCAGTTTTGTGACGACTTCCTTCGCTCCGCCCCGCCCAGAAACTCACAATGGCCTTCTGTACGTGAAGAAACCTGTCTCTTCTGTCCGGCCGTAGATTATTCCGGAGTGCAGCATCTCCTCTTCTTCGTCCCCTCTGATAGCCACTCAGAGGTGGCGGACGGGCGAGCGCGGTTTTATGTGGCGAGTTTTTAATGCACAGCCATTATCATCAATCATTCGCACCAACTGCCAAAGGTGGACTGTTTTTGCCGTCAAAGGCACTTTGGATGGCGGATGGGAAGGACGATGGCGTCGGGCCCCGGGGACGGCGCATGAGCCCGAGGAGTCTGTTGGACCAGAGGGGTCGTATACTGCATGCCCAGGATGCGTCCTTCAGCAAACTCATAAACGTGTGTCGGCGCAGGGGGCTTTATTCCATCATGGCTGACCGGACCGTCCCTGTCTGTGTGGCCACTGTCCACCGTCCCATGGGGCCAACCTGGAGCTCTGGTGGGCGGGGTCTAATCTGCTGTTTCAGCTGTCGGGGTGCAGGAGAAGGAGGGGGGGGGGGGGGTTCAAAACTCTGTGTTTACAGTCAACAAGCTTCAGGCCACTTTACCAGGCCTGACCTCAACACTCACTTCTTCACTCACTCACTCACTCACAAATGATTCGCTCACCCATTACTCTGTCACTCGCTATCCATTCGTAACGATTACTCATTCATAACTCATCAATTCAATAAAACCCTTTATGTACCCCTACTCAACTTTATTCACTAGCTCACAAAGCATTCACTCGCACATTATTTGCACTTATTCATGCAATAATTATTAACTATCCATACAATCCTCATCTGTCATGAGTCACTCACTCACAATGCACTGATTTATGCACTATTCATTAATGCACTATAAATCATTACTATTCGCTCACACTACTCACACATTATTCACTGACCCATTGTTCACTCACTCTCTATTCACTCAGCCACTCATTACGAACTCAATTTTCACCTAATCTGTCAAACAACCGTTCACTCTTACAATTACCATACTCACTCACTCACTCACTCACTCACTAACTACTTCTCCCTGTTCTCAATTTCACCCGGCATCGGCATTACTTTACTCGTCCATTCACTCACTTCCTATTCACACGTTCAGTACACAGTCACTCCTCACTAACCATACTCTCCCTTATTCACCTATTCACTCCTATTTATCAGTTACCTTGCACAGTTAGTCACTATTCATCCATTCAGTACAGATTTACTCACTGTCATTTAGCACTCAGTTATCACGTGCTACTCCCTAATTCACACCATTTTTGTTATTCGCACTCACTTTCACTTACACACTCTCTTTTTCCGACAGACATAATTCTTCATGCAGTGCTCTCCCCAAAAACTTGCATGAAAATAAGGTTATTAAACCCACTGACATCTGTCCCCTCTGCATTCCTCCCCCTCAGCAGAGAACATTCCAGAACTCTGGGGAGGTGTTGAGTAATTAGTCACTGGTCTTTGGGAGTAAAGGTGAGGGGTTATACCCTTCCCTGGGGCATTTCTGTGTGTTTGGCCGGCCCACATGATAACATGCGGCCCTTTTACCTGCGTCAGGAAGAGCATGTGGGGCACCACGGTCACCACACACAGACATATTTCATTGTCCTATGCTCCTGTATGTGAAAGAGTAGATAGTCAGTAAAGTAGTAGTGTTTTAAACACTAATAGAACACAGAAAAAAGAACATTTTAGGTATTTTTATAGAAAACGACTTGGTTTCGGGGTCTCCACCAAGAATGTTGACCTGAGGGAGTTTTGCGTTTTATGAGTTTCCAAAAAAAAAAATCATTTTTTTTCTCCTTTGACAGAAGCTCCTGAAACAAATATCCTTGATGGTTTCTGCCCACATCAGATGGCCCAGCCTCTGCTGAAGGTATGGAACTCAATCCAGGATCTCCGAACTTGGGCAGGAATGCCTTTTTAAGTGTGTTTGTGTGGAAACATGCATGTGTGCTCTCAAGATGGTTTGCTCTCTTAAAGTGCTGATGGAGCAGGGGAAGGGTGGAGCTGTATAGACATGTCAGTCATCACAGCTGATGGGTGTGTGTGCCTGCGTGTGTGTGTGCCCAGCCTCTAGGCTCTATCTGCTACTCCCCTGAGCCTGCTAATGGAAGCAAGTGAAACATGTTGACTTTAAAGGAAAGTAATTAGTTTGAAATGTTGAAGTAATGGGCGAAACGCGGTGGCAAATTTGCCTGACGTTCTTGACCTTAATTCTTTGATTTCGTGATGGTAATGCACATGCTCAAAGAGCATCTGAACAATTATTCTAGTTCTCTCACTTTAAAAAGGTGAGAGGCAGGAGCAGGGGGACTCGTGAGCGGATCTGTTTGTATTCACCCTGCTTCTGTAGCAGCTTTTGCTGAAGCCAGTGGAAGCTCTGCACTCCGCTGCCGACGTGCTGCTGCATTGCTGCAATGGCCAGGTTCAAAACGTCATTGAATATCAATAAAAACTGCAGTGAAAAAAGGGTTAATAGCATCCCTCTGGGACTTTGCATTGTTGCAACAGTCAATGCAAATTCAAAAACTCAACATTGCAACAATAATAATATTAATGCAGTAGTTTCTTCATCAGCCCTCAATGCAGATGAAGAGAAGCCGGTTAAGCAAACATATTAAACTTGGTCATCTATTCAGTGAGGAAATTCACGAGTGATTGACAGAAGTATGTGACCCTCTAGGGTTGGCTGTTAAAGCGTCAGGTGCTTTCTGTCAATCAGTGTACAGTATATGTTTTATCACTTTGTATGTGCAGGATACATTTATTACGTTCAGGCAAAGTATAAATGCATTAATAGAGGTAAAAATTTTTCTTGATTACTTTAACGCCACAGTCAACTGAACAGAAGCACTCCAGTCAAAAGGAGAATGTCAAAACATGAAAGAACGAGCAGCCAAAAGCGTGCACTTTTCCAACCAGTCGTTACACAACGGACGGGAAAAATACAAAATGCGGCAATCTGTGAAAAACAGATCATGTGTAATCATACATTTTCAGCATTTATCAGACTCCCTTATCCAGAGCGACTTACAATCAGTAGTTACAGGGACATTCCCCCCCCTGGAGCAACTTAGGGATAAGTGTCTTGCTCAGGGACACAATGGTAGTAAGTGGGGTTTGAACCTGGGTCTTCTGGTTCATAGGCGAGTGTGTTACCCTCTAGGCTACTACCACCCTATAATCATGTGCCAGTGGTTGAAATCTTACATATAAGGTTTAACGCGTTGTAAAGAATTAGGTTGAGAATTGGAAATTCAGTTGCCATTCCCCTTACTCTCACGCTCACTCTCACCCGCTTTATACAGGAGAGCAACACAGCGACGGAACCTTTTATAGATGTACTGACTGATTGCTGATTGGCCATATAGGTCCAGACGGTTTTCTAACAGTTTCCGTTAGCTATTTTGCCAAATTGCCGTAGAAGAAATGCGAATGTTAAAGATGATTTCTGCTCCACTGAAATGGGGCATCTCATTTTCTCGAAGCAGGTGAAAGCAGTCATGAAAACCTGTGAAGAGGATTGGAGGGAACAGTGGCATGTTCTCCAGTTACTGAAGCCCTTGTCTGGCGTTCGGATTTGTGGGCCAGATGTTTGTAACTCTGTACGTGTTCTCTATTGTAAACATCACTCATTTTTGTATTTTCCGGCCGTGTCTTGTGCGGAGTTGGGCGTTTGAAGGACTTGCGTGTGTCGGTGGGTTCGGCCCACACAGGTGGTAATAACCGCGGCTGTTTGACTGATGTCTGGGGTTTATTAGTGGGACGGCCGAAGCCGGAGAGAAATGCCCCCGGGAGGGGAGCCGCATGGCATCGTGAGTGATGAATGGCCGCATCAGTCACAGCGCAGCCTTCGCCTGACTGAGACGAGTCGTCGTTTCGTTATGGCCCCGGGAAAAAAAAAAAAAAATGGAAGACTTTCCTGTCAAAGTCGCAAGCAGGGGCCGTCATTGCCGCCGCAGCCCGCTGCCAGGGCAGCGTGAATAATTGCTGCCAAACCCTCCACTCCGGAGCGCTGCGCGCCGGCAACGCCGATCCGTCAGCCTCGTGTCAGCCGCCTCCGACGAGCCCCGCGGACATCAGATGAGCTTCCCAGCTCCGGTCCAAAGTCTGTCGGAAACTTTGCGAGGTGAACAAGTTCAGGGGTGCTCGTCCTCGGCAAGGTGATGATTTTGAGAGTGATCCGGCCTAGAAACCCGCAGGAACTTGAGCCACGTGGAACCATTTGCGGTTCTTATTTCCAAGTGTCTTTGGAAACTTCTAGAGCATGCAGTAAGTGTCCCATGTCCTGTTCTGCATTATTTTCAGAACAATCTTGATCCTGTTTTCCCCTTTAAATCGTGTTCAGTGAAATTCGCTCTGTTGTCGTCTTCCGTCAGCTTTGTGCCAGGGAGAGCTTCAACGCCAAACCTAATTACCTAATCACCGCGGCGTTACCTTTTCATTATGAGTTAGGCCCACACAGCAAAAACCACTAAGGTCAAATTTATAACTTGACCTTGTTTAATGGCCTCGTTCTCTAGGAACTGAAGAAAACGGAAGAAATCAGGCAAATGTATCATAGGGTGGTAGAAGCCTAGCAGGTAACACACTCACCTATGAGCCAGAAGACCCAGGTTCAAATCCCACTTACTACCATTGTGTCCCTGAGCAAGACACTTAACCCTGAGTGTCTCCAGGGGGGGGCTGTCCCTGTAACTACCATCCGACCTCTTCAACTCATACAAAATGCAGCAGCACGACTGATCTTCAACCTTCCCAAATTCTCCCATACCACCCCTCTGCTACGTTCCCTTCACTGGCTCCCAGTAGCTGCACGCATCAGGTTCAAAATACTGATGCTGGCCTACAAAGCCAAACATGTAGTAGCACCATCCTACCTCACAGCCCTTATTACACCTCTCACTACTACCTCGTATACTCCGAGCCTCCAGTACTGCTCGCCTGGTCCCTCCATCTCTGAAGGTAAAAGGAAAACATTCATCTAGACTCTTCTCCGTCTTGGCCCCTCGGTGGTGGAATGAACTTCCCCTCGAGGTCAGAACAGCTCAGCCACTGAGCACCTTCAAACGACAGCTCAAGACCTTCCTCCTTAAAGAATATTTAGATTAAATTGTAATTTTCTTGTTGTCAAACTTTGTGTACAGAATCTACAACAGAGTGAACTAAATAGATGTATTCATAGTTGGGGTCCTAGTGAACCGGAATTGATCTCTTCATCGATGGTAACTTGAAAGCACGTTGTAAGTCGCTCTGGATAAGGGCGTCTGCCAAATGCCGTAAATGTAAATGTAAATGTAAATGTAACTACTGATTGTAAGTCGCTCTGGATAAAGGCGTCTGGTAAATGCTGTAAATGTAAATGTAATGATGTATCAGGATGTATCTGTATCAGGAGAACATGCATCACTGCCGATTTGTACCAAAAATGTTCACTTTTTATTTTTTTACAGCAGTATGTGTACAACAATTGGGCTTCTAGAACCTATTACCTTTGGGCCCAGTTCATAGCAGAACTCATTCAGGAACCGCGGCCGGACAGTTTGGTAGATGGCGAGTTTTTTGGCAGGAAGCGGCGCAGGGTGAAGTGGCGAAGTGCCGGCGGTTTTTAAGAGGGGATCAGTGTCGCGCCGAGGGTCAGCACACGGCTCCCGGATCAATAGCTACAGGAGTCACTTAAGATCGCGTTTCCCGGGGGCTCGGGAAGGTGTGTTTGAATTGCGCGTGTGTGTGTGAAGCAGGAAGCCCGGCTTTATTTAAGTGCGGGAGGAAGGTGGCGGCCGAGCGGAATACAAAACGGAGACGTCGGCATGACTGAGCGGGGCCGTTTGGGATCGATCAGAACGGTTATCGATTGGCGCACTGATGAGTCTGGTCAGAAACGCGTCTTGTTGAGTGATAGACGACGTGGCTTGAGAACGCAGCCTATCGATCGGTAAGCGGCTCGTTGTTAAAACGTGTCTGTATTGATTGGAACGTGTGTTTGAACCTACAGGGAGGTCAGTCGCTGCCATGTGTGAAAGTCAGGGAAGGTCAAACACACACATACACAAACACAAAATCCAGCTGGGTGTGTGGTTGTGCTCATTGATTGTGTATAATCTGTATAAGTAATCTGTATATTTTTTGTGGTTAAACATGTATGTTGCAAGAATATGCATGTGTTTGAGTGTAAGTTTCTCTTTGCTGTCTATGTGTGCGCACGTGAATGCATATGTATTATGCATATTTGTAGTCATTTGTACCTGTGTGCTTTTTTTTGAGTGTGTTATAGCATGGGCGTGTCTGCTCAAGCATTTCAAGACATGCTTGTAAGTGTGTTATAATGTATGTGTTTGTGTCTATGTGCATGCATGTGAGCGTATTCATATACGATAGTGACATATTTGAGTATATGCTTGTGTGTGTGTGCTCATGCATATGTGTGTATACATTTGAGTATGTTATGGCATGTATGTGGGTGTCTCTCTCTCGCTCTCTCTCTCTCATTAGGTGTGGTGAGGCAGTGAGTGCCAGAACGCTGCAGTAAATAAAGTCTGTGTGGTGAATTATTCCCGTCGGGACCCTGGCCGCTGTCCACAGGGGGAGGGCTGAGATGTTACACAGCCATTAAAACGCGAGTGAACTCTGCCCTCCGCCTTTATCCCCAGATCTCCTTTATTGTCTCCAGAAGCTCATAAACTGCCAGAGTCGTGGTGAATCCCATTCCCCACGATGGGTGGAAATGAGGAGAGACGTGTACGTGTAAAAGTGTAGACTTGTATGTTAATGAGTGTAACATAAGTATCGAAAGCAGAGACTTTCATCTTTTCACTCACGTCAGTCATTTGTAGAGAAACACAGGCTGTTATGGAGTAGTAAAGGTTGGGGTTGTGTAACTAAACACAGTGTGCAAAGGCAAATTTAGGCAATAGATTAGATTATAGATAAGTAGATTTAGAGTAAACCCAAGTAAGAGGAGTTGACCATTCATTCATACTGAAAATAAATATGTTTTTTGGTGAGACTACAACATGTTGTATGTGATTGTGAGAGCATTTATATAAACTTTTTAAGTGCTCTTGGCTATTTTTTTGTCTCTAAATATTGGATGCACTCAAAAAAGAAATGTTTTAGGATAAATGTGGGCATTTCTCATGAATAAAGAAAGATTAGACACATTTTACAGTGGCTAAATATAACTGGAAATGTGAAAAAATAAACAATAAAGCCTTAAATCTCACTGAAAAATAATTCACCTTCTCAAATTAGTGAACTTTTTTAAAAAGAGCACAAATAAAAGATAAGTGTCTCAATTGTTTTTCCTAGATAATAATCAAAGAAAAACTGAGGCTTTTGACTTGTAAATATATTTTTAAGATATCCATGGAGATATGTAAGAGATCTCATCTTTGATTTTCCTCTCCAGTGGGTTTTATTAGCGAAGTATGCACCCATAAAGGGAAATTGACTTGGTGGTGCTTGGTGGTGTGTTTGAATTCTCTACCCTAATGCCAAATGCCATTAGGTTGCAGTGTGAGAAGAAGAAAAAAACTGATCGAATCCAGCCCTTCAGACAATGGAGCTGGAGAAGAAAGAGGGCAACTCCAGAGAGACAAAGGGTCAGTGCAGATAAGAGAAAAAACGGAAATCATTCGTTTTTTTCAATCGAAAACCTTCTCAACATCGTCCTTATCAGACCTCGCAGATCAGGAAGTCACATAGATCTCTTTTGTAATCTTTTACAAAACCATCTGTAATAAATTACATTTGGGAGTAAGGCGATAAACTGGGTTCATTTAATCTCAAATGAATACATTGGTCTCGGTTTAGCACTTTCTGAGCTTTCGAGTGTCTCCTAAAATATAGTGACACTTGATAACAACCAGAGGGGGAGGGGCTTGTATAAAAACTACACGTCGGATCTGGAACGACGTCGGTCTCCCCAGACCTGCACATCGTGCTGCTAACAAATCCCTCGCCACGCCCTGGGCCTGACCCGGTCCACCTGCCCCTCCGTCCGTCCCTCACACATCCCCACACCTGCGACGGGCGCTGGGTCACGTGTCTCCAAGGCTGGGTGGCGGCAAATTAAAACGAGGTGCAATTTCCTGAGCTCCAATTAGGGGAAAATTGGTCCTGTGGGTTTCAGCAGCACCCCGGGGGCCCCGAGAGAGAGAGATACGTCTAACAACCGCGGCGTTACGGAGCTGTGTGTGTGTGTGTGCGTGCGTGTGTGATGAGTGGCATAATGCAGCTACATGACGGCAAACAGAACTGCTGACCGGTATTAAAACTCGTCTCGCCGCACGACTGCGGCATTTCACGTGCGATGCATAAAAGTGTCATTTTCTAACGCCGTGACAGATATTAGCCATTAAGCGCAGCTAGGCTACGCTCGGAACTGCAGACTGGATCGGTCTCATGGTCCCGATATGGGTCATTAGCCCAGGGGAATCGATGCGGACCGGTACCACTCCGTCCCCCAGGGGGACAGGCCCTGCATCGATGCCGTTGACAGCACGGCTGACATAGAGCCGCCGGCTCGGGTCAATGGTGGTCCGCATGCGATCGAGCGCCTGTCAGGCCCCCGCGACTGTGTCCTTTAACGGAACAAGCCGAGCATTTTAAGCGTAGTCACGCGCAAAGAGCATCAATATAAAAACTCCATTGTTTCTGTGGAGAGAGGGGCGGGGCTCTGGCCCTTATCTCCGCATTATCTCCCGGCCTGTGATTGACAGTGACTGACAGGCCACTGATCGGACCTGTCCTTGCGGACTCTCTGGGGTGCTGATAAGAACCCGCCTGTCCAAACTCCTGCCTGCCTCCCATTGGCCACCTCTGTTGTGACACGCCTCGGGCAACGCAAACATGACCCCCTGACCTTTGCCTCATGTGCCCTCCTTTCCATTAAGGTGCGCTTCAGGCAGAACCGCTGACCCTCACTGAAACGGGCTCTTTTTTCGGGGTGTGAGAAGTCTCTCTTCCCTCTGCCAAAAAAAAAAACGAAAAAAAAAACGTACAATCAAAGTTCTTTCGGTGACAGGGTCCAACCGTCCCCTGTCCACCGTTAACCAACCCCCGCGGCTTCTTTTTTAAAACGATTCATTACTGCGGCAGCTGTTTTGCTCAGCCGGACTGCCAGACGAGCGCTACGACGGCTACGAGCCTCGGGACGGAGTGAAGCCGTCAGTCACCAGCCAGCAGAGCGTAAAACCTCCGGCGGCTTCGGCGAGCCGCGGTCGCGGGGCGTCTGCCGGCCCCGAAAACACGTCTGGTGAACACAGAGCCCGCCCTTGTGTGCGAGGCCCTGGAGTGTCAAGCGCAATAAAAAAAACGATTCCGTGTCACGAAATTGATCATTTCATGCAGAAAACTAGAAACACCGCGCCGGATGAGAGGACGCAGCTGCGTCGGCAACCCCGAATTCTTCTCCTAGTTCTACACACACACGTTACGTTTACCTGAATTAAATCGACTCACAGAAATCACCTTGACTGTTATCTGCCTGGTGGAATTTAAGGTTCTCTCGGAGGGAATGACGTAGGACATAGAGATTCAGCTTTGTGAAGACGGCTCTGTTAAAAACGGAGACAATTTGAACTAACTGCCCCTCTAGTTCTGCAGCAGACATTCCGTAATAATTATTTGTTGAACTTCAACGGCAACAAGACCAACAAGACCAGTGGTGGCCTAGCGGTGAAGGAAGCGGCCCCGTAATCAGAAGGTGCCACTGAGCAAAGCACCGTCCCCACACGCTGCTCCCCGGGCGCCTGTCATGGCCGCCCACTGCTCACCAAGGGTGATGGTTAAAAGCAGAGGACACATCTCACGGTGTGCACCGTGTGCTGTGCTGCTGTGTGTCACAATGACAATTACTTCACTTCACTTAAAAAAACGTATTCTACTGATCAGATTAAATCTCACCAAACAAGGAAAGGTCTGAGATCCTTGTGGACTTCTTTGTTGAAGAATATCAACCAGAGAATATGAGAATACGAGCCAAATTTTGCGCAGACTCCAACACGGAGCATGCTTATGAGCATGCTTTGGGCAGAAAAATGGGTGCTTGATGCTGCAGGTTGACCGTGCTGGGGTCAAGATCTGGAATATCTCCTCCATCGGCCCCGTGCCTGAGACCGCTTTCTGCAACAATGGCGCTCTCTTAGGCATCAGGTAATTCCAGCGATCTTTCGTACCGTAAAAAAAGGAGGATCCAAAAACACTCGAGCCTTTATGGACCCATTGCAATGGCCTCTGGGTAGTATGGGAGCGGGGGGAGGGGAGGTGGGGGTGCTGGGGGAGCCTCGCTGCTGGGGCTGGGTGACGTGCGGCCGCCGTCTGTGTGGCTGTGCCACACACTTCAAAGAACAATGGGGGCGTTTATGTGACCGGAGCCGATTTGGGTTTTATTAATATCAGGCCCCGGCATATGAGCCTCACTACACACACACACACACACACAGACTCTGTCTCACTTGCTCTGTTCTCCCAGGACCACACAGGTTTGCCGTTCTCTGCATTTGCACACACTCGCTCGGCCCTGACAAAGCGCTAGTGATGCTCGCGGTGGCCGGCGGGACAGAAGCGCATTCAGCCGCCTCCGCCGCGCCCCCCAGGGGTCGTTTCTCCCAGTCAGGAGGTTAATTGGTTAAAACATTACTTGTGTTATTCCAACTGATTCCATAACCGGCACATTTGATATAAACGAGGCCACGGCGATCGGTTAATCACCAGAAATTGTGCCCTGGGGGATTTGGCAGCATTAAAAAACATTGGGAGAAACGCGAAATGGCGCGTCACCGTCTGTTCGTCCAATTGTCCTGCATTTAGGGAATGTGCTAAATGTTTTTTAAGCCTCGAGGCCGCGCGGCGTTGAGGAAAAAGAAAAAAAAAAAAAAAAAAACCCACGAGGTGCCCATCCCTGCGGTTGCGTTCAAGCCAACAGCTGCACCCTCTTAGCTGCACGGTTACGGGCCACCAGCGCACGGTTACGGATCAGAGTTGCTCCATCATCTTCTGAAGGGGTCACGGCGCGGCGGCGGAACACGCAGACAGATGAGGGCGGACGGAGGCAAACAGGAGAGACACGATGGAGGCGGGGAAGGGGGTTCTTCAACCTGGGGTCACTTTATTAAGAGGGAAGCGTAGAGCCATATGGGCGTACGCGACATTTTGCCAACTTTACAGGACAATATTTTTATTTATTCAGAAATATAAACTCCTGGAGTGACAACAAACGTCACAAGCGCCTTTGTGGCACATACTGCTTCGGTGTTGATTCGTTTGGTTTTTGTTCAATAATTCTAAAACTACTAAGAGTTTAATAATATTCTTTTGCCAGAAAGAGCTGAGCTTTCAATTGATGTGCATTTCTCAGTTTCACTTTATATGTGTTTTACGGTTCTCGCCGCTCAGTAAAGCAAGAATTGAATAAGAATATGACAGAATGGAAAAATCACTTTACTGTTTGCAGAGGATTTTTTAAATTTTTTGCTCAACATACAAACACAGTGAAAGGAAGTAAAAAAAAGCTAAAAACAACCTTGTCTCTATTTCAAACGAGACGAAAACAACAAACTTGACATCGGCATGGCTTTCATGCATGAAATACTTTTCTCGGAAATAATACGATAAGCACGCGTTCGGTAAAAAGACGGTAAAAAGTGTTTGCTTTGGATCTATGCTAGAATCCTATCTGCTTTGGTAAGGGGTCTCCGTCTGTAGAACATGTTCTAGGTTCTCTAGACTGATGCCTGGCGGCTTGCTGGCAGTGGTTACTGTTTTTCCTTGGCGTGTTTGGGAATGATTAGCTTCTAACCCCTGCACACCGTGGTCCACATATTTGCAAAACTGTACAAGATGGCGCGTGTGGATTGTGTTACAGGCTTGCGCAAAACAATATTTTTTCCCGAATATTTCGAAACAGCTGCAAATCGGCCGCTTTTCCATTCAGTAATGCAATATGACGTCACATGCGAGGCAAGCCGGAGTACGAGCTCTTGCAATCATAAAGTATTTCGCACTTTCAGGCCCCGTTCACACGACAATGTCTCTCTATAAAACGGGAAGCGGCATTCCAGGCGACCCAGAGCGAATTTCTCTCCTCCACGCACCCGTGTGGACGGCAAAGCAGATTTTTTTGCCGAAAACGCTGACGTGTAGCCCAACCCCCAACCCGACCTATAATTCCAAGCTCCTCCTACGTACAACAGTGGTGGATAACACATTCGTGGTTGTAACACATGCAGCGGTGGTTTGGGACAGTGGTGGCCTAGCGGTTGCTGGTTCGAATCCCGTTCGAATCCCCGGGCGCCTGTCATGGCTGCCCACTGCTCACAAAGGGTGATGGGTTAAATGCAGAGGACAAATTTCACTGTGCGCACCCTGTGCTGTGCTGCTGTGTGTCACAAGCGACGATCACTTCACCTGACTTGCAGCGGCTGCAGAATCTCCTGTAAGGAACTACGAGAAATCCTCTCAACGGCGCACAGTCCCAACGAAAAGACACGGCCGGAGGACAGCGACGTGTTTAACTCCCCGCGGAGGAGAACTAGACGCCATGCGAGGAGGGCGAGGAGTTACAGCGCCACTTACAGGTGTGGAGGGGGTTAAACCAGATAACATTTCAGACATTAAACCCGATTTAGAGGAAAGCTTTCTCGTGTGGACGGGGCCGCAGTTTGGCACATTTTGAGGGTTGAAGGAAACTGCTGGACGGTACAATCTGTCCCCACCCCTGATGAAGAGTCCAGGAGACTCTGGACTCTGCATGCACAGCAAGTGTAACTGAAAGAAGTTGGCCAGCGGACATAAATCACACCGCCCGGGGGATTCGAATGCACGCTATCCGTCCCCGGCCTGCGGACCAGCTAAGCGACGGACGCATTGTCGGGGAACGTCGGCGGGGCCGGCGCGCTCAAACACATTACGGTGATCGAGCGGCCCCTCGCCTCAACATTTTTTAAACACATTACGCCGCCGGGGGAAGAGGGTTAGCCCAGTCAAACACATTACGGTGATTGAGCGCGAGGCGGGGGGACGTGACATTTTCAAACACATTACGGGGGGACGGGAGATGGCTGGTCAAACGGCAGCCGTCGGCGCGAGGAGGGTTTCTGCTTTAGCTCTCCGCAAGTCCAGGCTCTGACACGGACTCGCCCAGAGCAAACAAACGGAGGTCGGGTGGGTCGCCTGGGGGGGGTTGGTTTGTCTCACTCCAAACGCTCCGGGCCTCTCCACTGTCTCACGGCGAGACCCGCTAGTCCCCAGCACTTGCTGTGCTCATTCCACTCGCTTGTTCTGCTGCTCGGGTGTCCTGGAAGGGGGCGAGAGGGCGACGAGGAGCGCCCCGTTCGCGGAACTCCTCGAGTGGATCATCTTTTTTCAATTAGCCAGGTTGACTTTGCATGCTTAATTAAGCCCTCAGCCTGACAGCCCGTCTGACTTCCCCAAGCCTCTTATGTGGGCTTAGCGCGGCGGGCCGTGCCCAGACGGAGCGAGTCCAGCTGGAGAAGGATTAGCGGCGCGCTAAGGGCCCGCAGCCTGTCTTTTGTGTGGGCTTGAAGTGTTTGGGCAGATTGGGCTAATCCGCCCCACTCCAGAACCACTTGCCTGGAGGACAGGGGTAGTCCACCTCCCCGCGGCGCTGCCCTGCCTACAGGTGGTGGGAGGGACAGAGGAAAACAGACGCAAGAACGCCAAGTGGAAGTGCAATGACCTGCTCTGTAAACAGACATTTATCACTCTGATCATTGGGCCTCTGTGGTGAAAGGATAGTTGAAAGGTGGAAAATGTACTTCAATTAAGTTAAGTATGACAAATCATCAATATAATGTTTGTTTGGTTAAAAAAAACTGTATTGTGAGCAGTGACTTCGGCTGTCATTCCACGTAACCCCAAATACAGAAGGATGAGTGGAGAGAGGCACTGGATGTGCCCTGAAATGGTCTCAAAAGATCTTAAGAATCTTAATGATGGTCGTTTGGAACAAGCAGTGGCGTCCCGGTTGCCGGTTCAAATCCAGAAGCGCCAAGGTGCCACTGAGGTCCCCTTGATCAAGACACTGTCCCCACACACTGCTCACTAAGGGTGATAGGTTAAATGCAGAGGACAGATTTCGTTGTGTCACAGTGTGCTATGCTTGCTTTGTGACAAAAATAATCAGTATGTAAAAATGTGCAGGTCCTATTTTAAACGACAGAAGGAAATGTCTGCTTTTATCACCCTGTCACTAACTATACTTCAGTGCTGACACATGAGCTGTGTATTCTAAAGTCTTATTATTCAGGTCACCCACTGGAATACTGGAATTTCAGTGCCAATAATCGTTAGTAAGACGATTGGGAGGACATGCAATGCAGAACTACACCTGGGAGTGTGGTGTACTGACAGCAGAAGGTTAAGAAGAAGCTGTCAATCATCTCTTCATAAATAATTGCACACAAAGAAGAAATGGCTGGGTGGGTAGGTAGATGCTATTTTCCTAAATGTCAATTTTTGGTTTATTTCCAAACTTCCATAATAGAGATGATCCAAAATTAGTTGTTCATAGTCTCAACAGAGAGTGAATATAAATTGTGATTTTTGTGGTTATCATTGTGATTATTATTTTGTAATGACTTAGGTTGTTGTTTTTTTTATCTATGCATTTTAAATGTGTGCTGAAAGTCAAAGTTTCTCACACAGGTTTAAGTGTTCAACTTCAGTACATCAATTCTGGATACCAGCGTATTGATCGTGAATCACCCGCCTCTAGACATGAAACTGATATTCTCTTCTCATGTAATCGATAGTCATGCGGCCGTCCTAAATAGAGACCGCAGCAAAATGACCGGAGCAGGATTTCTACGTCCGTTGAGGCGCTGCACCTGCATACACCCCCTCACCGGTGCTACAGAGCTTTCTAGAAGCTTCTCTTCAGGCTCTAAAGCCCCTCACCTGGTGAACCTTGCTCCGAAACAGTCGACATGCCGTGCCAATAAGCGCGTTCTTTTATCTCGCCACATTTCAGCAACGGAAAGTATTTGGAGGGCTGGGAGGGTGCGTCCTTTCGTTTGCACAACCGCAAACTTTCCCTTGGCTGAAGTTGTTTTAACGTAATCCCCGCACACAGAACGCAAAGGCGCACGGATTACGCTGAACTTGTCTTCGGCCTGACGAAACATTTTCTGTTCTCCGCTCCTGCTGGGGTGAAACGCAAGTGAATTTGTTCCTGTGAAGCAGGGCTTTTTTTTTCCTTCAGAGATTGTGAGCTGCCGAAGGGTCAGAGGTCACCATCATTACTGCATGCCCTTTGTTTGCCTTGGAGGTGATGTCAGCGGTGCGGCCGGTGGCCAAGCGAAACTACCCGGTGCCTCTTTCCCATAATCCTCCTGTGTCAGCGCATCATGCCGATACGGAGCGCGCTCGCCTTTGCCAAAACAGACAGGCCGTCTCTCATCGCAGCGTGACACAGGCGCAGGCGGCTTACGCCAAATCCACTGAATAACATCACAGCGCCACGGGCTAATCCACCCAAAACATCACAGGGTGAAAACACAGGACGGTGCCTGCACATCACCCCAGAAAAATCTGCCCCTGCGACTTCCGAGCCTGGGGAGAAGCGTGGGTCTCACGGCCCCGCGTGAAGTAGACCGCCACAGAAATGTTATCGGTGGCAAATCCCGGCATTATCTCATTTAAATTTAAATTAACAGTGGACCTTGGGTTTGATAGATCTGGAATATTTAAGATTAAGAGGGAAAGGAAATGTGTGGGAAATGAGCGGGTTAAAAGCATTGTTGCCAGAGACCGACCTGACCCGAGCCTGACTAAAATGAGCCGGTTCGGACCAAGATTTACGGCAAACATCAGGTCAGGTCAGAGACTTGTATGATGGCACGTTTTACCATCGGACGTGTGAAAATCCCTCCATTATCTGGACAATGACTGTAAGAAAGCTTTTACATTTACAGCATTTATCAGACGCCCTTATCCAGAGCGACTTACAATCAGAAGTTACAGGGACAGTCCCCCCTGGAGACACTTAAGTGTCTTGCTCAGGGACACAATGGTAGTAAGTGGGATTTGAACCCGGGTCTTCTGGTTTATAGGCGAGAGTGTTACCCACTAGGCTACTACCACCCTTTTGACAAGATTTTGAACTTGGTTTGCTTTACCAGCTGATCATGCTGTTTTCTTTTTTCACCTGTCATTTAAGATGTCACAAGGGTACTCATTTTTGGTGAAAAAGGGTCAGACAGACGAGACATGGACCGGTCTCACAGTGTGTGACAAACTCTCCCAGTGATACACATTTCTATTGATATGGGCTTCAAATGAAAACGTGTAAAACTGTATATTTATTTTGTATATATATTTATATATATGATCCCCCGATCCTGGCCATCATGGCCAGGGATTACTTTAACCTGTGACAAAAGAAGGGTCAAAACGGCCAGCGGAAATCAAATGAAAACACGGCGTCATGCCACCAATGCCCTTCCTTAAACTCTGCAGGCTGATCTGGAGGCCCTATTGCTTTGTTCTCCCGTAGACTCCGACATGGCACGATTTCCAAGGTCACTGGTCACAGCGATAAGATGACAATATGTTCAGGGCTTTTGTAACTCTTCGCCGGGCTTGTACGCTTGTACGTCATTTGTACGCTTGCTCATGCAGATAAATACAGAACTTCTATACTGATGAACTGACCTTTTTATTATTTGTTTATTCTCAGCCAGGATGTGTGTGTTCACGGAACATAGATGTGGATTCAGCTGTGTCCGTGCATGCGTCAAAGAGTCAAATTCTGCCGTGTGAAATGACATTTTATCTGATGCTGTCACTTATGCAGGTCTGATCAGGCTGCTGGAGTTTGGTGCGGCAGGGGGGGTCTCAGATCCGAGGAAGTGGTCGGGCGTCTCTGTCGTGTTGTACTGAGCGGAAGACGAGCGGAGCTGACAGCTAGTTTCTCACCAGCAGGACCGCTGCGCGTCAGCTCGCTGAGACGTCCGGGCCCCGAAGTGAGGCTCCGTCGGAGGAGGAATGACACTGATCTTCTGCCAGAGAGTCTCAGCTGGGGATGGCAGGGCATTCAGGAGAAACTGCCTTCGTGAGAAGGCCCTTGTCTCCGATCAACTCGTCCTCATCCGCCGCTGAATGCATTTTCTCATGCTCACTTCGTGGTCATGGGACATCAGCTTTGCTGCATGGCTCTGCCAGGCCAGCGCCGCGTTTTTCACGTCATAAATGTGCCATACGAAGGCGCCCCCCCACCATTCGTCACATCCCCCACATTGTTTCAGCACATGAATGAGACCGCAGAGGCCAGATTTGCCTGGTAAATGGGATGTTTGTACGGCGTTCCGTGTGGCGCCCTCGCCAGGCGCAGCGCCATTAACTCCGCTCCCATTGTGATGTTTCGCGAGAGGAACCGCAGAATGTCCCAGATGGCCCCCCTCGCGCTGAGGAACAAAACTAAATACCGTCATATTAATTTAACGAGGCTGCCGAGTCAATGAAACGCATACCAGGGATCCAGCACATTTCATTTCGATTACACGCTGCGGTCGCCGCCGCCATTTCCCACAGTGTAAATCAGCGGCTTCCACCTCACTTGACCCTTCTTCTCCTCTTTTTGCGGAACCTCTTTGGGAGATTTATTGCCGATCAATAAAGCGTAATGGAGTGTTTCATTTGCAGCGATGAAATGTAAACACTGCGGAGAATGCTTTGAATATGTTTATGTGCTCTTTGTGAATATTTTATAAAGTGAATTAAGCAGCAATGTTGGTTTGTAGTTCAAGGTTGGCCAGGGAATAAAAAAAAAACTCGCAAGTCAGCAAAAGCCTGTAGTTTGTAACTGGCTGGCTGGATTTTGTAATGTGGATCACACAAGAGTCGGATGAGGCATGTAATTTACTGCGTTGGTTATAGACAGGCTTTCTGTGGGCTACATTATTTTATTATAGTGTGACGAGAAATATGCTAACCTCTAGTGACAGCTATATTCTGAACAAAAGACTAACATTTGAACAGCTTTTTCCCCATAACTTTAACCTGAAAAAGGTAATATTCATATTCATATTTTATATGTGTCTGTGTGTGTATATATATGTACAGTAGAGGCCAAAAGTTCGGACACCTTCTCATTCAATGTGTTTTCTTTATTTTCATGACCATTTACGTTGGTAAATTCTCACTGAAGGCATCAAAACTATGAATGAACACGTGGAGTTATGTACTTAACAAAAAAGGTGAAAAAGCTGAAAACATGTTTTATATTCTAGTTTCTTTGCTCTGGTTACTGCTTTGCACACTCTTGGCATTCTCTCCATGAGCTTCAAGAGGTCGTCACCTGAAATGGTTTTCCAACAGTCTTGAAGGAGTTCCCAGAGGTGTTTAGCACTTGTTGGTCCAGCTCACCCCAAACCATCTGGATTGGGTTCAGGTCCGGTGACTGTGGAGGCCAGGTCTCCACTTTTTGTTAAGTACATAACTCCACATGTGTTCATTGATAGTTTTGATGCCTTCAGTGAGAATCTACCAACGTAAATGGTCATGAAAATAAAAAAAAAAAAAACATTGAATGAGAAGGTGTGTCCAAACTTTTGGCCTGTACTGTATATGCACATATACATACATGCATGTATAAATATACATACATACATACGCAGTATACAGTACCTAGAAATGTGTGTGTGTGTGTGTGTGTGTGTATATATCGCTCTATGGGGGAATTTCAAGACATTGTATACCGCGTATAGTGTTGTAATGACAATAAACCAATCTTGAATCTTAAATCGCTAAGCATTAATGGGAAAGAGATGTGTCGTATGTATAATTATGTCTGAAAATCTGCAGATAGGATTCCATAGATCCCGAACTAGAGTAAATAGAGTACAGTTTGAAAAAGTAAATCAGTACACCTTGCATTGCTGCTGGCTTGCACGAGAGTGAACTGATTGGAGACTCAGAGATCAACTCTTGTGCCAGCCAGAAGTTTGTCATTTAAAACAAGCTCTCTCTCTTGTTAGCTTTCGAAAAACCTTTTGCCACCTGGGACACTGAAATGATCAAAGCTGGCAGGAGCCATTTGCCAGAACAGCTCTCTCCGCTTTATCCCCCACTCGTGTCTGTCAATTACACTTGATTTGCAATGTGGCTGAAAGGCCGCGAGAACGATGCCTCGATCCTCCTGAATGGGATCGCCCAGGAGGCAACATGCAGCGGGCCGCCTTTCATTTGCATGCCGAGCTGTCCGTCAATTATCCCAAATGGCAACAGCGGGAGCCATTTTCCGCTACGGTTTTTAGCCGCTGGAGGACTCTTGACTCACCTGCCTTTGTGTATGTAACCCGCTTCGAGGATGGCATTTAGCGAAGGTGCCAAAATGGCTTTGTGGAAAGTGAATGGCACGTAAAGTCGGAGCTTCGTAATGGTTCGGCGGGCTTAATGGCGTCCAGTGTTTCTCAAACAGCACTCGTGCATTATTCATGTTAATAAACACGACGGCGCGCTTCTTTTTTTTTTTTTTTTTCCCCAGTTCGATGATCCTCTCGTCTGGCTTTTCCGGTTACATCATGTGCTTCGGTGAACTAGGCCGGGCGGCGTGGCCAAATCCCCACGAGGGCCGGAGATCCAGCCGGCGGGCCTGACCCGCCGCTGCACTTGCGCCACGTGAGCCCAGGTGTCGGGTCTGCTGTTTGCACGTTCGGCAAAGGTCAGGACCTCTCCCCACGGGGTCGAGCAGATACTATCGTCCCGACAGTTATGGGAGAGGGGTTAGGATAATAAATTCACCGGGGTAATTGTGTTTTTAGTGTAAGCGAACTTGGCCGGCGCGGGGAAGCCCACACGCTCTGAAGTGTGTGCGGAAACGCCGCGCTTGATGAGTAACAGTCCTGAGATGAAGGGAGCGGGGGCGTGTAGGGTGGTCGTGCGCCTGTTTTTTCCTTCACCTGATGAAACACAGAAATTCCTCGTCTCTAAATGGACCCGGCGCTTTGGCTAAACAGCTGGCGTTCATATCTGCGGCAAAACCCCAGAGTTTGCAATAGTTTCAGGAAATGGCCAATTTCCCCTGCAGAACCGACGCTAAATCATGGGCGCGATTGCAGCAACACGCTCCGCGGACAGGTACACGGTGTAACGAGGCGAAGGAAGCGGCTTTTTGCTCTGCTTGTGAGGGGAGTGAATGTACTATTGTGTAAATTATTGAACGCTGAGGTGTCCGTTAATGGAATCTAGATTAGATATTAACCTCGGAAATAGTGTTACTCCTCTCCTGGGTTAAAACAACCACTATCTCTTACTTAACCCGTATTTCTTGCCCTTACTCTCATACACACACACACACACACACACACAGAGCCCTATTAAAGATAACCCTCTCTCTGGGTCGCAGTGTGAGTGTGTGCGGTTTCTTTTATATGTTTGACACGCGCGTAAATCTTTAATAGAAAATCTCTCGGATGAGTGTCTGTGCTCCCTGTGCCGTCGGGCCACAGCAGAAATGAACAATAGAGTTCCCCTTAATTCCCTCAGTTATCTTTCAAGTTATGGCTCAGATATTTTTGTGTTTACCACATTTGTTGCTTCCCAACTGCAGCGAAAAAAAAGTTGCAGCTGATCCCAAAAAGATAGAAGTTGCTTAGAACCTAAAATCACCTAAAACACCTTCCCAATAAATCAAATCTGGTAATTCATATTACCAGTTAAGAAGAATTACTTTTGCACTTTGGAACAACTCAAATCATTCATGTTCTGGCTATCAGTGTATCAGTGACATTCGTCCAAATATTTTGTTAATGATGTTTCTATGAACCGTTTTTAATCCCTACTTTTTTTTGTATCCCATTTTCTATCCCTGCAATGTGCTTTAATATGTAATAATTATCTAATAAAGATTCAATAATCTTTAATATGGACCACATGCATCGACACCTTGTCCAAAATATACTTAAAACCCATTCAAATATTTACAATTAATTCAGTATACAATTTTTGTAATATTTGAACAGTTTTAACTCTTTTCTGCATTTTAGCCTGGATATTTTTTTCCAGAATATCCCTCAGAGGACTTCCAAGCTTTTAATCAGTTGTGATGCTTCCGGACGTCCTCTGTAAACAGCACCATTAACCCCGAGGCAAATATCCCACTCGCTTTGATTAGGTTACATTTAAATTTCGGAACCCAGGCAAATAAGTTAATGCTCTTTGCGGCTCCCAGCGCTTCCATTCACCTTGGCGGGGCTGGGCTGGGGCGAGACAGGGGAGGCGGATTTTGTCGGCGCTAAGCCCTCTGATTGGGTTACACGGGTGGAATAATGAGCGCTTTTTCCCCTCCTGTTGTCTCAGCCGATGCGGAGTTAAGCTCCTGGCCCGGCATTCAGCGACGCCGCTCGACATTTGCATACACATGAGATTGTATAAACCTCGGGGTCACGGATTAGTTCGGCCTCTTCAGAAACCCTGTCGGACCTTTTCCGCATCACTGGTGCTTCACAGGGATCCTCTGTCGGACAATAAACTGGATGGGCCTTTGATCGGGAGTTAAACTAAGTCGTCTATTGAGCCGCGATCTAAGTTCCGTGCTTAAGGAGTCAATGGCGGTTTGTAGGGACGAAAACCCGGAGCACATCTACACCACTGTGAGCACTTGGTTGATGTCTGCGGTTGTCTATTGTGCGTCCGATGGGATACCAAGTACCAACCGTCCCTCATCTTTCCAGGACCGTGGACCATTTTCTGGTTCCCTGGTGGGCTTAAACGAAGTGGGTCGGTGCCTGAGGCGGCCGCACGTTCCATTGATCCGAAATCCATATCACTCATCCTCGGGCCTCATCCTCCCTCTCTCCCCATTCATAAAACTTCAACGCATTCTACGAATCGGACAAAGCTTCCTTATTTTCCGGGGAACAGACGCATCTGCGGACGCGTCTCTGTGGGAGGTTTCTGTCAGTGCGATGGATGATTACATATCTCGGGTAAATAAACATGAGGGGCGCTGGGACGGTGCCACAGACGACTGTTTAAACCGCCGAAACGTCCTTGCACTCTGTTTGTGTGTTCGCTTGTTTTGCGGCAACTCTCCCGCCACGGCAATGGAAACTTGTGTTGCACATCTGGGTGGAGTGTGTGTGTGTGTGTGTGTGTGTGTGTGTGTGGGAACGGCACTTACCAAAAAAGGATTATCAAACAGCCGTCACGCACACGGCGGGGGCCCTGACCCCTTTTGTAAAACAGAAATTGACCCTTGGCCTTTGCACTTCTCATGAAATGGAGGAAACGCCGACTTCCTGAGCAGTGGACAGGCCGCACGCCCTTGTGCTTTGGAGAAGGGGGTCTGCATGTGACTGGGGCGTCAGTCAACATAACCGGCCTATATTGACCAGAATCAATAAAAATATTTTCCCTGGAGAGGTTTGTGAAATGTTATATAAAGGCATCATTTTTATACTCATGGAAGAAATAACCGGATGACCCCAAGGGTGAACACTGACCCTTCACCCTATAATGAGTTTTGGCTGTTTTTTTTTAACTTGTGATCAAGTCTTAAGGGTTCGTGCCACGGGACTGACACACGCTACACAATCTGTCACCATCAGCTGTTCTGTCGGGTCTGCAGAACAGTCTGTTCCGTTCCGTTCTGTCACAAAAAGGTACACCAGAAGTGGCACTGGAAATGAGATGGGTTTCAGTGCTGGATGACCTGTTTTAGTTACTGGTGAATATTGCCTGGTAATCGGATCGGTACACACCGGCACACTTCCACAGAGAGTTCCAGGGATCCCCGTGTCCTTCCTTTTTCGTTTTCGTCCCGCATGCACATCTGCAGCGGCAGCTTGCAAAGTGCACGCTGGTTGTTTTCTTTTCTCCTGGAAGATTTCGTTGCTCTCAACATTTTTGGACTGTAGATTCTCTGTTAAGCTTATCAAGTCAAGGTCGCCATCTGGACTCGGCCGGCATCATAACCTCCTTGTTGATATTTACGAGGTCGCTTTAGCACCATTTCGTGAGAAATGTCCCGACGCACAGCTGCAACCGTTGCGCGCTTTGTTGGACAAACCCGGCAAAAAGAGTGGACGATTGGAGGCATGGTGGGAACAGGGGGTTAATGGGGGACCCGCCTGGGTGGTGGAATGGGAGAAACAGACCCACACGCCCACTCTGACCCTTGGTGTCTGTGGAAACAGTGACGAGCAGTCCGGCTATCGTCGCACGGATATGATGCGGGCAACCGATGGGTTTCCTCTGGCAGGAGACAAAAGTCACACCCAGGTCCCGTTTCCCTTCAACCCTGGGTAGATATCTGGTGCATATTGTGCCGCAGTGAGGTACGTGTGTGGTGTAGACACGCATGCAGTGATCTCAGCATGAGCCTGCCAGGAAGTGAGACCTCTGACTCAGGAAGTGGAGGAGTGGGGCCTTGAACAGGACAGGAGACCTGATAGTGACGGCAGTTTTCAGAAGAGAGGGGAGATTACACAGCCAGCCGGATCTTACAGGGAACAGGAACTTGCCGGTGTGGGTGGTAGGGAACATCGGAAGGGTGTGTGCGTGTATGTTATCATATTCATATTCAGGTCATATTTCACTCACTAGGAACAAGAAAATATATCAAAATTATGTAAGAAAAACATCCAAAGGATTTGATCTTTGATTGCTGAAATGAAGTTTAATGTTGGATGAGTAGTTTTTAAATGTAGTTACACCTTTATAAAGCATTTATTACCCAGGGTTCTCACCATTTCAGAGGAATGTATAATTAAGATGGCACTCGGTGATTAATTAAGTGCTCTGAGTCGTCATCAGGAACACAGTTGTGTGGGAGTGTGTGCCTATGCAGCAGCGTAGAGGTGAAAGTGAAACCGGGGCAGCGGTGGCCTAGCAGTTAAGGAAGCGGCCCCATAATCAGAAGGTTGCCGGTTCAAATCCCGATCTGCCAAGGTGCCACTGAGGTGCCACTGAGCAAAGCACCACACACTGCTCCCCGGGCGCCTGTCATGGCTGCCCACTGCTCACTCAGGATTGTCATTGTGAAACACATCAGCACAGCACACGGTGACAGGACGAAATGTGTACTCTGCTTTTAACCATCACCCTTGGGGAGCAGTGGGCAGCCATGATATGCACCCGAGGAGCAGTGTGTGGGGACGGCGCTTTGCTCAGTGCCACCTTGGTGGATTGGGATTCGAACCGGCAACCTTCTGATGGCAACCATCTAGATTACAGGGTCGCTTCTGGGACCGCTAGGCCACCACTGCCCCTTATAAAGCATTTATTACCCAGGGGTGTACCTGATCCTAGTCATATACACTCAGCTGTAATGGAGAGAGGTGTTCCTCCTGCCAGGGGCTCAGAACTGCTGCTCCACTCCAACAAGCTATCCTGTACCAGGAAGAAGTGTGTGTGTGTGTGTGTGTATGTGTGTGCGAGACGGGTGGTGGGCCTATTTTTACCTCTTGGTGCTGAAAGCTCCTGGAAGCTCCTTGTCAATGAGCTCTTACTTTAGCCCGACGGTGTGTCAGCATTTATTAAGATGTCATTTTGCCCAGCGTCTCCCTGCGTGAGTTGGGGGGGGCGGTTGGTGTGTGCATTTGCCGGTAAAGGACACACTTGACGTGTCGGTGCATATCCCTGTCCCGCCCCGTGAAGCGCCGGGATTGATGGGGTTTGTGGCGGCTGCTCAGTGGATGCCGCAGGGTGGGGGTTGGGGGTCCATGACTGAAGACTTGGGTGTCTCTCGTCCACCCTGGTGAACAGCAAGAGAGCCTGCTGAGACACACACAAAAACACACACACGATTGCACCAATGGACACACACATGCATTCAATTGCATGCACATGCACACACACACACACTCCTGCACACTTACACTCATTCTCACAGTTTTTGTGAAAACATCGCATTGTCATTCCAAGTGACTTTAAATGATCAGCTCCACCCACCCACACACACACACACATACACACACACACACACACACACTGAGCAAGTCTGCTGCGTGTGTATGTGTATGATCTGACACATTAACGCTTTGGATCTATCAAAGCCTTTAACACCGACGTGCTGTTCACACCCTCTGAAAGAGGGATGTAAAAAAAGAGAGGGATCTTTTCTCACACCTGCACTGGTGACGAATCTGGGAATTGCTCTTTCAACAGAGCGCGTCGAAACACAGCGTTCCGCTCTACACTCCCAAAATGAAGAGACACAGATATGACTTTAGTGTTGTAATCATATAAACCTTTACAAATATATCTTCAACCACACATGCACGAAAATGTATACATTTATTTGCATTACATACACTATTTATTATTATTTACTTAATTACCTAATTACATTTTAAATGTTTACATTTAAAAGGTTTAAATTGCCCTTAACAGCAAAAAAAAGACATTTCAATTTATTTAGTTATCATGCAAAGAAGGTTTTTTTCTTCAGAGAGGCAATTCAGACACTCTTTTATTCTGGGCTGCATCATGGACTTGATAGATGATAGGATGTTCTTTGCTCACACACACATTCCTGTTGTCACAGCTCCACGGTCACAGCTGGGACTGTGCAAGTGTGTGTGTGCGTAAGGTGAAGATGCATCACTAATATGTGACACGCTAAGGAAGGGTGGGAATGAATACAATTTTCAGGGCCAACCGGAAAAGTCACTGGAACATCACTAGCAGGAACGGGTAATAAAACCTGTGAAGGAGCTCCTCTCTTTTCCTGCCTCTCTTTCTCTCAGCTGCTCTGTCTCTTTCTTTCTCTTCTCCTCCCTCCCTCCCTCCCTCCCTCCCTGGTCATGGCTGGTGTAGCTCGCTCTCCCTCCCTTTCTCTCTCTCTCTCTCTCTCTCTCTCTCTCTCTCAGTCTAGCGGAGCGGCTTGCCGGAGAGCAGGCAGTGTGAGAGATCCGGCAGGAGAGGGAGCGCGGCGCGACTCGAGCCTGGCCTCGATCCTCCTCCCTCCCCGCAGAGACTCACCTCCAGTGGCCCCGGCGGCCAGGACCTCCAGGGAGGGAGCCCAGAGCCCCCCAGGGGAGCAGACAGCCCGGCTCCTGCATCCACACCGGACCCTCCAGAGCGCATGGAACCATGTGAGCCGGCCGTTTTGCTGCCCCTCCCTCCTTGCCTCGCCTGGACCTGACCAGGATTTCTGCCTCTCACAGCGTTACAAAGAAAACCGAATTTTCAGTAACAGAGCCTTCGGGCTCCGGAGCCAGAGTAGCCCGAAAGGAAGGGGACAGCGGGGTCCTCGCAACCCCAGAAGGATCCACTCTTTCCTGGGCACCGTCTGCCCGTTCCCCCCTGGGCTGGAGAGCGGTTCTCCAGCACCATGGATTACCTGCTTGGGATTGTACTGGTGTTGTGTGGGGCGGCTGCGCCGGGGAGGGTGCTCTCTCAGCAGCCAACTAAGAGGAACGTTCCCCGATTAAAGCTCTCCTACAAGGGTAAGTCTTTTTTATCTACCTTCCTTCTCTTGAACCGAGAGCCGCCCTCCTCTGTTGGCTGAAGCTCTCGCTGAGATCTGTCCCGAGTGGAGCCCCCAGGGTCCACCACTTCTTCTGCATGTCAAGTCCAACGAGTTGAACCAGGGCCCCGGCTGGCGGGGTTCCGTGCCCCTGACCCTACATCCCATGCACAAGCTTGATATGCTGTACATCCTGCATTTCGCCGCGCGTGTCTGTGTACGTGGGGGGGGGTCTGATACGTGTGATGGTTCCTCATGGCTGTAAACATGTTATTCTCCGGCCAGAGTGTTATTTTGAGGGGAGACTGTGGAGCGCCCGCTCTCCTCACGCCCCAGTCTGCTGCTGCAGCCTCTTTGTAACGCCAGACCTTTCATCTCGCACTCGAACAACCACCAGCATTTTTGCCATATTTTTGGAAGTTTCTTTTTAATGTTGGTTAGCAGGGCCGCTGCGGTTCCTCATACGAAACATGACCAAAAGTATAAGGCTCGACGTGTGGTGATCTCTTTTTTTCTCTCACCCTCATTCGTACTTTAAAAATACACATTTAAAAAAAAAAAATTTTTTTTACATCTATGGTGCTGAGGCTGGGATTCGAGTGTTTTTTCTTCTTCTTGTTCTTCTCACTGATGTAGGTAGAGTTACACTGATAATGCACTCTCATACGCCGAGGTCTCTTATAACACACTCGCATTACTGCAGCCGGTGAGCTGGATGAGGTGGGACCTTCAGAGTCGTCAGCCCGGCATGTTTTTAATGGAAAAGTCCTCGGATTTCTGTCACCTCTGGAGAGATTCGTCCATCCTAGCCAGGACCAACATGCTTTTTTCATGATAATTAAATCTAAACGTGCTGTGTTGTGCACATGGGGCTCTAACCACCACCAAGACTGTGGAGGAGAAGAAGTGCCCCCCACCCCCTCCAATCTCACCTGTGCCCAATCATGCCCTGTTCTGGGGTAATAACCTCTACCAGGCATGTCCCATGGCATCATGTGAAACATCCGGCATTGCGTCATCAAACCGCTTCCCCAGATTCCGCCATCTGTCCCTCGGATTGAGCTCCGAGCGCGTCGATTTTCCGCTGATCCCTCCCTGTGTGTGTGTGTGTGCTTTTTTTTTTCCTTCCCCGGCTTCTATCCTGTCGCCTCCTGTCACACCGGCGCGTCACCGCTCCCTTGATAAAAATGTCCGGCGACGGGCGATCTGAAACGAAAAGTGACTCGTCTGCGGCACATTTTTTTTGGCCTCGCAGAACATGTGAGAATTAATACAGGCTGAGATAATTAGACGCCTGGATGGATCTGCCAGTGTGTGTGTGTGTGTGTGTGTGTGTGTGTAAGAGACCACGGTGAGGTCCACAGGTGTTTGATGGCTCTTTTGATGCCTCGAGAAGTGACGCTTCACACCCACACATGCGCTGGGCGGATGCGAGGGGGGCGTCTTTTAATGAAGGGAGCGGGCAGACGCGGCCTCGCTGGGCCAGCCTGGTTGTTAAGTGAAGTGCCACTCATTTCCGCTCCTCTCAACTCGCCCCCCATGGAGCCGGTGCGGCAATTAAGACAAATAAACGGCGCGGAGGAATCCTCCCGGGAGGACGGCGGGCAGTCGGAATGCTGTGGGGCAGCAGAGGTGGCAGGGGAAGGGTGGTTAAACGAGCTCGGAGAGAGACAGGGACGGTCCTGTGGGAAGAGCCGGCCAGCGGTGGCAGACAGCGAGATGCGTCTGAGACTTTTTCTCCCACCGCTTGTCCTGTAATTACACTGGCAGCCATCTTGCCTCCTCTTCCGAGGTGGTATTTTAGTCAATGAACGTCTCAGGCCCTGCCAGCGACATCAGCTCCCGTCTGTAATGTTCGTCCTGCAGCTTTGTCAGGAGCCTCGTTGACTGGGCCCTTCGTAAACTTTGACGAAGGAAGAAAAAAAAATTGGACCCAAACAAAAAACCTCTGACCTCTGTGCCTCTGATTTATGGACGTGTTCTCCGACCGCAGGATCAGCGGGAGCCGGGAGTTTTATGCCTCCGATTTCTGTCGTGACAGGCCAGCGCTCCCAAGGTTCACCCAGCAGTGAGGTCAGGTCTGGCCCTCGCCGTGGGAAACACTGACCTCTACAGGCCAAAGGCCGCCGGTGCGTGATCCGGGGGGGCGGGCGTGTACACTATTGTGATTGTAAAATGCACAGATCGGAGCTTTAAAGGCCTTGTGAAACAACCTGATAATTACTCCCCCCAGGATAATAATTGGCCCTCTTGCCTGCTAATTAGGCACAAAGGCCTGCTGGGATTTATTTGGAGAAGGTGGGCGGAGCAGCAGAGAGCAAAAAAAAAAAAAAAAGAGAGAGAGAGAGAGAGAGGCTCTTCTAAATCTCTTCCGAAATAGACACTCCGTGCCCCGGAACGTCGGCGCAGTCTGGAGGTGGCCCGTTGGTAGTTGTCGGCTGGCTCGGCTCCAGTGTGGCTGCGGATGATTATAAGGCGGGTCCTGGCGCCCAGACCCGGGACACTTACACTCCATACTGCCCCTGTCTCCGTCCCCGCAACTGTCTGACCGCAGGCGCTAAGTACAGACACTCACTTTCCCTCCCTCACAGTCGTCCACTCACCCCCTTTTTCACCCGCCATTCCCTCGTTCATCCCTCTTATGTGTCCTTTAACTCTTCGGCCTCATATATATGCACCAGATTATGTATTAACTCTTTTCTGTCTTTGTGCCATTCCTTTAGTTCTTTTCTCATTCCTTTATGCTATGGTGTTCTCTGGGCGCCCGGGTTTAACGTGATGAAGTTATATTAGGCCTTATGATTAACCCCTGTTGACTGGATCATTTGTTCAAGCCATCAAATTAGCATTTCTTCCCTTTGTAGTGCTAATTCCGCGGCTTACCCACGCGAGCTAAGGAGCTTGACAGCTCTTTTCCCTGAACGGAGTGCTTGATTAATTGGTGCATTGAGTGGACAGTGTGTGTGTGGGTGGGTGGGTGGACGCACCTGTGATTCATGTATTGGATTCGGTTTCGGAGTGGACATTGGGTCCACTGTGTCTTGACGAAGCGCACCTGCTAGCGCTCGTCATTAGCGTCCGGAGAAGGGCACTCACATCAGAGTCAGATTTCACCAAGCCAACCAACTCCCCCCCCATGTGTGTGTGTGTGTGTGTGTGTGTTAAAGGGCAAGACAGTTGCCAGGCTGTAGCACTCTCCGAGAGACTCCAGTGATTACCGTAGTGGCCATAACAATGCTAAAGGAGAAAAAATAAAAAAAACTGGAACAGCAAAAAAAAAACCCACAAGTATCTAATCCATCAGCGGGACCCGCGATGGCCAAAATCCACTGTTGAACCACTTCACGTCATCCATCTCCTCCCGCCACTCCCGGCATGCCGTGGGAAGTATGTGTTTGATTTGAGCAGTGCTGGGAAGCGTTGGGCCATGCTTAGCCACGTCTGCGTGCCGGCTCTGTGGTCTGTGCCCCCCTTTTGGACGGGGACTGCGGTTAACCCGCCATGTCGAGAGCACATCCAGCCTAATTAAATGGTTCCATGTTAAAACCGTCGCTCCTTCGAAAACAGGAACGCGGTGCGGAGACTTGAAAATGTTGTGTTTTGGTGCAGAGAGGCTTGCTAGGATGTGTTTTTATACTTCCTGAAACCATGCAAATGTGTTCCATAGGCGTATTCTAAATACAACTATGTACTGTAATGGGACACGTTACAGTCTCTGATCCTCTGTTGGACAAATTCTTCCAAAAAAAGTGTCCTTTATTTTGGTTTATCTCAAATAAGGGTTTCAGCTGAAGATATCAATTTCATGATAGTAATGCCACAAGGGTGCAAACTGGTGGAGGCGCAAACACTTGACATTTTAAGGAAAAACGGGTGAGATTGATTGAACGGAAAAGAAAAGAAAAAGGTCCTGATTACTGATCACAATAATCATCATTTGTTCAGTGAGATTTGTATCTCCAAGCACAGCAATTCCTTCAAGATTAAAAAGGGTTTTCTGTAGGATAAAGGTGATCGGGTCTCCACTCCTTCATTCAGAAATGTTAGGTTCCTCAACAGACCACCCACCCCCCTTCAACGATGCATGTGACTATGAAGAAGGACAGAGATCTCACGGTCCAAATGCATCTGGTGCATCTAGAACATGGGATGTGAAGGCCCCCTGATGCAGACCGGCCTTCTGCTTTCGCTCAGCGGCACTTGCGCTACCTGTCAATCTCCCGGCATGAATGAGCGGGCCAGTGGTGAAGCAGCATTCCAGGGCTGTTACCGGGGAAACAGGCACAAACCCACAGCAGCCATGGAGAGAGGAGAGGGCGTGGGCGGGGATAACCCCAGGCTCGCAGCCACGGTTGTTTGAGTGAAGGTTCAGCACTGGATGCAGGTGTTATCGAAGGTGCACCTTTTGTTACAGTTAACGGGTAGCATCCAAAAATATATATGAGAAGGTCAGCATGTTGCATGTAGACACAAACTGTCTGCAGAATTTGCACACTTCACCTTTAAACTGTGTTACGTTCACACTTTTGACATTTTTGTTTTGCACATCTTGCACTGTTGCAAGGTTGCAACCCTTCCATGTTATTAAGATGGGCTGACGATGTGCATCATCCAGCAGCCCAACAAACTTCCAACACTACGAAGTGTGTGTCTCATTTGAAATCGCATCCCTCGTGCTGCTCCAGGATGAGTGAACCCTGTGATTAGTCAATGTTTGGTGCTCTAGAGAGCAAATGAATCAATCAACTGCAGCACAACATTGAAGAATCCAACCAAAGCAACTGGCTGGGTTCATATGGAAGGAATTACTCTACTGAATCAGATCAGAATATTCCATTCCATATCTTCCCCTGCAGGAAGGATCCTGATATGATCGTTAATAAAGTCAGTACTTTCTCAATCGCATCCAGCGCGCATGATGCCGCGCATCAAGCGCGAAGGCCAGAGTTTCTAATCGGAATGTGTCCGGCCAAGTTCAGCCAGGATTCTTCTCACATAAGTACCGTCGTCTCATAAAACACCCGCAGGACCGGCAGAGAACGAACCAGAACCGAACAGGAAATTTGGCGCAGCACCGTCCCCACAAGGCAGCGTTTGTAAAGTCTGTGTGGTATTTTTAGCGCTTTCTTTTTCTTTCTTTTTCACCCTCCCCTTCCATTTGTTCGGCTGTTCTTCTTTAAGTGGGTGTGATAAATGGGTCCGCATTCGTCATGTGGAGAGATAAATTGCTCATTGCTCTCGAAAAAAAAAGTGAACCCCCCCCCACCCCACCCCATTTTTTTAGCACAGCCATTTAAGAAAAAAAAAAAATGGCCTGTTTCATTTCCATAATGCCTGACAATGGACAGACAGACCATTTACTTGAATGAATCACTAGCTGTGTGCTGTGCGGAGATGCGTTATATCACGCACTCACGCCGCTCTCGGCAGTTGTGGGTGCTGAACGCTGACCCTGTAGCGCAGATACATCTGTGCTTAAAAAGCATCACCTGGAAAACAGCCAGAGCCGAGAGTCTCTCCAGCCCCAGAACAGGGCTGCCAGCGAGTGTGTGAGAGATGCTGAACGGGAGAGGGGGAGGTGTGTGTGTGTGTGTGTGTGTAAGCGTGAGAGGCTGCGAGATGCTGAGTGAGCTTAATGTTAGACAAATTAATGCCCTTCATGCAAAAGAAAAGAATGATTGGATTACAATACTGCTCAGACTAAAGTGACAAGTGTGTGTGTGTGTGTGTGTGTGTGTGTGTGTGTGTGTGCGTGCAAGCACTACACATCATTGTTTAGATTCCTAGTCTTCCTATGCTTATTGCAATGCGCATTATGCTAAAATGAGAACATCTGTATACGTGCAGCTCTTTGTGTGTATGTGTGTGTGTAGTTTTCTGCTGAATGCCACTGCAGCCATTTAGGAAAGAATTCCCGACTTTTTACCGGTACGGTCCAAAAAAATAAAATAAATAAAAATCCCAAGCTGAGGTGAAGCCAGAATGGCCAACCTGAAGGCAGTTCGTGAAAAGCGCACCTAACTGGAACCAGAGCGGGAGCAGGGGAGGGTGGATTCTTCTTTATCCCACGTCTGTGCCATTTACAATGAAAGCACTTTCTCTCCAGGTTTTTCCTGTAGCCCGACTCCACGCTGCGTGTTTTAGTGTCTTTCCCCCCCTCCTTTGTTTCCTGTTCTGGTCTGATTACAGCTCACTTTTCATTTTAAAAGCCCTGCCTGATAGACAGCGACCCCGAGATGTGATCGCCCCTGCGCTGATGGTCCTAGCAGACCCTCCAGCTGAGGCCGAGCATCCTCCACAATGAACTGCTGCCTGTCCTGAAAAGGCAGATAATGCAGTAATTAGGAACATCCACCATACACATACACAATATCATACAAAAATGACCACTGATGAAGGTAAGAACAGGGCTCTCCAACCCTGTAACTTGACCATGCCATGATTCATTCTTTCTCTGATCCATCATGTCTGGGTGGGAGAACACAGGGAGTTGCTTCATGGATTCACGTTGGAGAACAATCCAAAAACTGGACTATGGTCTCTACGTACTTCCATACAAAACAAGATCAATTTGTTTAGCCTGTTTCCTAATTGGAGGGCTTGTGTATGCATAGAATCTAATATAATTCTTCAATGAACACATTTAAATAAAAACATTTAGCTGTTATTTGAAAAGAATATAATATAATATAATAAAAACACATTACATTTAGAAGGGATCAATTGTCAAAACTGCATTTTAAGTCATTTCCTTTATTGGTGAGGTTTGGTCAAGAAGATTGATGCCATTAGCCGCTCAACATATTGAAGAATGTGTGTTGGTGTTGGAGCTATATTTACAATAAAATCAAGCCTACGTATAATGCCTTTAATTATGTCTTCATAGAAGAACCCCATAAATTAACACCTAAAAAAAAATTAAGAGGGTTTCCACTCAAGCCCTAAACATTTTGAATCAAGCCTAAGGTGTCACTTTCACAAATTATGAGGCAGTTAATTCATCCAGTGTATTTTCAGAGGTAAACTGGAGTGCATTTTTGAGCACATTGTGTTTCGTGGTGTGCCAGGCTTTTCACACAACACTTGACGTGAAGTGATGTTGACTCAGTTGACAGGGGTGAAGGTCTGCTTTGCTTTAGCTCTGTCTCTTTTTTTCCTCCCCATCCATCTCGCTGCAGAGATGCAGATGTCCCCCTTTTTTTTTTTTGTTGGTTTTTGCCTGGGGTTGCTATAGCAGCACGTCAATCAAAACCTGCAGCCAGCATGTTTCTGTTTTAAAGCCACGATCTGCCTGCATTTGCTTGGCAGCCTTCAGAAACGAAAGCTCTACCTGAACATTTGAGAAGCGGCCCAGGCCTCGGGTCTGCTAATGGTTTCAGCAGCCCGGGAAATAACTTTTTCGTTCCTCTTATCGTTCTTTTGCTCTTATCAGCCTCCTTCTTCCGCTCCATTCTTCCCCCGGGCAAACGCTGCATCTGGACCTCTGCTCTTTCAGACGTGCACAAAATAAAGTTTCCTGCCTCTTTGTTAATTAAAGTTTTAAGGGGGTTTAACTAAGCTGAACTAAATCGACAGGTTTCAGAGACATGGGCATCGCAGCTCCAGATCATGCGCGATCATGCGTGCAAGGGCGTGCACACATACACACACATTAACATGCAAGCTCGTCAGTCCTTTGTATATGTTTTGTAGCGGGCAACAGCGGCGTATCCAGCCATGCGTTGGTATAAATGATTAAATGATACAGCCAATCATATGCTTGGTCAAGCTTTGATTCGCGCTGAGATTGGATCACCCCGAGCCTGTCTCAGCAGTTTCAGGCCGTGCCTGGCTGCCTCCGGCGACATTCAGACAGCGGTCGTGCTTACACAGGGGGAAAAATGTTCAAGAAAAAGTGTGGTATGTCGTGGGCTTGTCATTGATGATTCTGACAGATGTGACGACAACAAATGTCTCCCTCTGACTGGCTATGCTGCATTCTCACCCTCCATTCTTCTGTCTTGCAGAAATGTTGGAGTCCAGTAACCTGGTGACCTTCAACGGCCTTTCTAACAGTTCCAGCTACGACACATTCCTATTGGATGAGGAGAGGGGGCGTCTGCTGGTGGGGGCTGAAGACTACATATTCTCCTTCGACCTGGTCAATATAAACCGAGACCTCAAACAGGTGAAATGCAAAGCAGTCCACATTCGTCAATAAATAAATAAATAAAGAAACAACCTTTTTTTTAAAATATAAGATATGCATTTAGAGTTTTAATATCTGTGGCCAGTTTGTACAGTGTTTTAAAGATGTTGTGATTTTTAGGTCTGTGCATTGATGTACAAAGTACAAAAAACAGAGATGCTGAATGTAAAATATTACTCCAATAAAAGTATTATCCCTTTAAATGTCCATTTGAGTAAAAGTAACAAATGAATTGAACCTAAGTTTCAAAAGTTTCAAAATAGGCATAAACCTTTAATTAGAATGTCACTATTTATTCTGAAGCCTATGCAGAACAAAATTTTCATAAGCACAAATCAATTTCAAGGAGATTGAAGCAAGTAGCAACACAAAAAGTACATTTATAATTTAGGGGCACGTTTAAGTTGAATTAAACTTTTTCCTTATCACATCCTTCATTGCACCTGTACGTCCCGGTGCATAAACATATCCTGGCCAAATCAGAGTCACCGTAATAGGAATTAGTGCGTGAATAAAGTCACAACCGTATAAGTGTGGGTGTTTTTGAGCATGGTCAGGAATGTGTGACGTCCTTCTCCGTTTATTTGTGTAAATAAAAAGGAACCACGGATTTTCCCCCAAATGGAAATACTTTACCAAAGTAGAGAAAAAAAAACTAACTCAATTGGCTTTGTTAGCGTCTACCACTGGTTCTGGAACAATGCATGCAAATAAAGCATTTCATTGTGCTTGTACAAATGACATTAAGGAACCTTGAACACGGAGCATAATGACTTACATATGTGGGCTGCTAATAATTCACGAGCCTGGATTTGGGATCACACATAGCTGTTGGATTTTAGTGGGCATGGACACACACTCACACACACAGACAAGAATCACTTTAATTCCATAAACATATAGTCTTACACGCGTAAGCACATTTCAGGCACTTGAAAGGAAGATCTCACAGAGAACAGAAGCTGCTCTGTCAGGCCCGCGGACGGTTTGGAGGGAAATGCCGGCCCGGCCCGTGCGCCCGCCGCGAGGACTTTTTCGGAGGTGAAAGTGAACACAGATGGCACTGTCTGGCCCAGAGAGTGTGAACGGTCAGACGGGACAAGCTTCTGCCACAGGGGAGCAGGAGTCTCGCTGTCTAGACTCAGGTTATCAGATTCAGGTCTCTCATGGCCTCCCACCTCCGCCCCCCGCAGTATTTCTGGAATCCAATACAATCATCTCCTCTGTTCTTGCTCTCGCCTTCACTCTTTGTCTTGAGGGCTGCAGACAGTATCGCTTGTAATTTCATTGCTTCAGTGGGTTAACAAGCTCTTATCTCATGCTGCGCCGCTGTGCATGTGTATCCGCAAACTGTGAAAAGTTGTTCGCGCTAGCTCTGCAAAACGCAGTTTAAGGTTATGGTTTGAACACCTAAATTCCTAAATTAAAAGATAAGACGACGGAACCAGTGACTTAGCAAATTAAATGCAATTATTCAGATTCAGATCTGACGGAGATAAGCATAGCACAGAGAGTGTTTTGCCAACATGAGTGTAGAAAACGGCAGTAGGCCTTGATAAGCCCGACCATTTCTCGAAGCTCTCATTAAACACAAGTCACAGACTAAACCACGGAGGCTGGAAGACAAGTGAAAGAAGCTCTCATACGGCCTCGTTCAGTGGTGACTGATTGTCTGAACCTGAGGTACCATAAAACGCTTAATAACGTCAGGGTTTTCAATTATATCCTACCAATTTTCATACCCGGGTATTTAGTGAAATAATTTGACGCTGAGGGGAAAATATCCATTGTATTATATCTATTGCAAAAGTGATTAACTGCAAATGAAACAACCATTGTCACTAACTTTGGTAATCAACTCAGTCTTACGATATTTGTGAGCTAGGCTACTAGTTAAGCACTTTCAATCACTTCTGGACTCTACCCCCCCAGAATTTTGCAGAAATTTTCTCTTTTCTTTCACTTTACTTTACACATTTGCACACCTTCACCCTACCCGTTACACATATTTTATGTTAAAAACATACATTTGTAATATTTAGTTATGTTTGCAATATTTGCATTCTGGTTTCACTTGAATACTTGGAATATTGGGGTCAATAGCAGTTGCAAAAGCAATTCACTGCATATCATACCGTGTATGACTGTGTACGTGACAAATAATATTTGAATTTGAATTTGAGTTTGGAAAACGGTATGCATAGCGAATCATATCACCAGGGTGTGATATTGAACTGCGTAGTAAATGAGTGTACGAAAGGGACATGTTAGCATTGCTTGGTATGCTGGGAAACACGTTGAAAATGCTTTCCAAATGAAAAATATACATTGCCGGATCTAAAAAGCTGATGACAACTACACTGAACGTTGGCTCTCTGTTAACATGTGAGCTAGTTACATAGCTAATGGATATATTTGTGGCAGCTAACACTGGATGAAATAAAAGACGGAAGTACTTTTAAAGGAAGCTAAACGTGTTCATTTTCTTTTGTCTGTGGTAGATTGCTTGGCCTGCCACACCCTCCAGGCGGGATGAATGCAAGTGGGCGGGGAAAGACCTTGGGGTAAGTGACATCATTGTAGAGCATGTCTGTCATCTGCTGGTCATGTCTGGTTTGAGGCAATGCTATTTAATGGTTTCCTTGAACTGCTCCTTCTTCTCCTTCTACCAGACGTGTGTCTCTGAGCATTTAAGTGCTTAAGACGTCAGAAGATGTCGTTTGTTCATGTTTCTTTTGGATTTTTAAGATGTGTGATTTGGTACGCCGCTCAGTTGTATCTGATCCTAATTTCAAGGCTGGATTCCCCAAGATATGGGGGACAGAAGGGGAGCTGGGGTAACCTAGAGTAACCTAGAGTGCTTCCAGTAGCCAAGTCAACATACACAATCCAAACACACCATGCGTAACACACACAAGCTCAAAAACACACTCGTTTGTGTTGGCGCACACACGCCGACAAGGTATTTGTGCGAGTTGTGAAAGTGTTTTCTCTGGAGAGTAACATGTTGAAGGCGGGCAGGACTGCCTGATTAGAGCTTCGTAGCTGTAAAATGTGATCATGTGCTGTTGTAGAATTGGTAGTCTGGCTGCTTATGAAGAATATCAATTTATCTTAATCCATACTCCTTTTTATGGGAGTATTAAGAGATATTTTTCCTTACTGCTCAGGTAATTTGCACTTAATCTGCGTAAATTTGACATTTCACTACTGTCAAAATGGTCCTAAACGTAGTGCTATGCATGAAGCATGTTCTAAGATGTCCTCAGGATTTACATTAACAAATAGATAAAACACAGATTCAAATCTTTAATGATGTAATGATCCAGAATGGGGACGTGACAGCTGTCAAAGATCGTGTTCTGTGTGACATAGGTGTCACCACTGCCACAAATAAATGATAATGTTACACATTTCTAATGTAATAGATCTCTAAATTAATTCTACGACGAAAAAAAGGTCATTTATTTCACTTTACAGATAACTACCAAGAATTCCTCTGTTATATTGGTTTGTTTATGTAAATCCGGAGGATGTCTTTGATACTAGTGAATACTATTGTGGGTTTTTAAATAGTGCCATTTGTGTTCATCCATTACACCTAATCCCCCGAGGAACAAGGACGGACAGAAGAATGGCATGAGAAGCCTTCTCTCCTCAGATGGCCCAAGGATCAGTAGTGGTTCCACTGGCTCTTTTATGAGCTTCTACACGAAACCTCACCGTATTACACAGGACCGCTCTTGTGGTTTGGGCCCGCGAGGCATTTTTAACGCTGTTTACTTGTTTATTTATTTCCTTGCACCCCAGAGTTGAGCCGCCCAGCTGGGTGATGTGCTTCCAGTCTGTCGCTGGCACAGAGAATCATGGGAGCTTAATGGTAGCCGTTATGGGAAAATTTAAACAGCTCTGACAGGGAGCGGATAAATGGACGTTTTTAATGATGTCGGGGGGTGTGCGATTATGTGAGTTGGAAACACACTCTGCCGCTGACTCGCTTACTCAACAGGACAAAAAGTGAGCTGGGACGTTGTTGTAGCAGTGAGCTAGACTTACAACACACTCACACACGTTACTGTGGTTTACATATGAACGCCAAACCAACCAAAAGCAAAATCACTGAGACAGACGAAATTTTTACACACGCACACACACACACACTGGCCAGTTCTAATACGTCTTCCAACTCTAGTCACACAGAGGTTAATCCAGCCTAAGTAGGTGTTTTACTAAATTGGTACCGACACCCGAGGCTTATCTCACTAAAGCCCATATTTTTGTGGTTTTGGGTGCATGGACACACACACGCACGCACACACACACATGCACACTGTGTGTTTTTGTGGTGTGGCATGCTCCAACCTTTGCTTTGTGTTTCTAAGGCCTGCTCAGTGTCATTCTCACCGTGGACCGTTCGAACGAATCTGTTGACACAGATGGGCTGGCTTTGTTTCCGTCCGTGTGTTAAAAAGAAAAGGTTTTTCCGGGCGTACCTCAGCGTGTGTGTGTGTGTGTGTGTGCGCGCGCTCATCGAGTGTGTTTATTATTAGGGAAACATGGTTTTGTGTATCTGATCGGGCGATCCCGGCGGACGGCTGCTCGCTCTGATTAAACAATCAGGCCCATCGGTGCTCTGGGACCATCCACATGCGCTGCAGATTTGCCCGGCTCTAATTAGACGTAGACGTGCGCAATACTAATGAGCGCTGATGTTTTTAGCAGGTGGAACTTTTCTAATGACCTTTGTACAGTATGAAAAAAATATGACGCCTATGTTATATTTTTACTTGTCATATATTAGTTGAAAAAAAAAAAACATTTACATGGAAACCTGTGTAATAGCTTTGCTTACATCAGGAACAAAATGTTCAAGTAAATACACAGCTTTGTATAATGCTAACATGTCAGGTCTCACCCTGCAGAAAGAGTGCTCCAACTTTGTGCGAGTGCTGCAGCCATTAAATCAGACCCACCTGTACGCCTGCGGAACGGGAGCCTTCCATCCGGTCTGTGCCTACATCGAGATGGGCAAACGCACAGAGGTGAGATCCCACAGCAACAGGATTTACATTTACATTAATGGCGTTCACCAGACGGCCTTACCCAGAGCGACTTACAGTCAGTAGTTACAGGGACAGTTCCCCCCCTGGAGACACTCAGGGTTCAGTGTCTTGCTCAGGGACACAATGGTAGTAAGTGGGGTATGTCCTTGTGACTTTGTGGTCTTCTGCTTCCAAGGCTAGGCAACTACCACCCATATTTTTACGTGAAATATGGCGTAGTTTTAATTCCAGCTGCAGCACTTAAAATGATACATTTTTGTGATGCTAGAATCCAGAATAATGTTAGGTTTGTTATCTGCATGAGAAGGCCATTTTCTCCAGACTGTGTCGATGTTATAACATTTACACAGTTTGTGTTTACTCTATTGTTTAAAACATTTGTGTGAATTATGAGCAAATTCAGCATTTTTAAAAATTAAATGATATGTCATTTACAATTGTCCTGTGATTTATCAACAGCTTTTTTGCATTGTAAACATTGTTATAAGTGAGGTTTAGAAGAAGCTTTTGTATGGTATGAGAATTTATAAAAATGTTATCATTTCTAAAACTCTTATGTAAATTATAAACTGTATTATTTGTCTTACACTTACTAATCTAACCAAGTTCATTGTCCTGAACATAAAAAATATCTTTAATTTTGAATTTCTTGCTGTGCACTTTTTGTTGCTGCTCTATTGTTACTTAATCAGATTTTAATTTGGCAGGACTATAGGGTGCGTGACAGCAGTTAGTAATACTTAAATACTTTGTCATTAAATATTAAATTAGAAACCATAAGCATTCATTTATATAATGATAACATTGATTCCTAATTAAAATTGAAAAGGAAGAGCTGGGAGGGTTTCGTGATGTATTTACCTGAAGGTGCTGTAATTAAATAGAAGTCAATGAGCGCCATTGGCTCTATTCACTGTGGCATATAAATGATTCTCTCTCAGAGTGTGTACGTTGCACAATTATCATGGATAACATGTGCGAACTCCACAGAAAGATTATTCATTTCCAAGGGAGGTTATTATCTAAGGCTAACAGTTTCTACACTGCCCCCAACTTTAATTATTTCCTGCAAGTGGAGTAGAAAATGAGTATTTGGGGGGGTAGAAGTGTTTATTGTCAAGGGCTATTTAATAAATGAGGGATGAAATGGACTTTTTTTCTTTTGCCTTTACCTCATTTGGTATGAAATGTCATTGCTTCATTTCATTCACGCGGTGGAGATTAGTTTCTGCTTCACCTGCTCGACTTTTTGAGCTGAGAAAAAAGAGCCATGAACTCTTGCTCTAAATGAGCTGACAGCCATGCAGGTCAATCTTTACACCAAATGTGGAATTTTGACTGGGCCGAACTTTGACCTCTTAAACACTTTTCCACCTGCCCAGGATAACGTCTTCAGAATGGACATGTCTCACTTTGAAAACGGTCGCGGGAAAAGTCCATATGACCCGAAGATGCTTTCATCCTCTCTTCTGATTGGTAAGCCCCATCTGATGCCATGTGATTGATGAATTGGGATTTGGAAGCTGTGATTGGCTGATTCACTGAACATGTTTCTGTGTGGCAGATGGTGAGCTGTATTCCGGAACGTCGGCAGACTTCATGGGAAGGGACTTTGCCATTTTTCGCACTCTGGGACAGCACCATCCAATCAGGACAGAGCAGCATGACTCCAGATGGCTGAACGGTATAAGGGAATGCTTTTGATTGGACCTTGCCTGCTCTTCAGGACCCATTCATAAAACATTTTTGATAAAGTCCATTCATGAAATGTGTGTGTCTGGTGAAGAGATTAACACTAGCAGAGTATGTGTTCTCCTCTGACAGCCCGACTGCATTACAGAGGGGTCATAAAGCACAAAAGATCAATTTAAGCTTAAACCTTAGACGTTCCATATTTTCCCATGCAGCTAATCCGCGCTCAGCTGTTCCTCCTAGGGGCTCACGTTTCCTTCTCATCCTCCCGGCCTCTGCTCCCATCTCCGCGGCGATGAGTGCAGCGATATATTCATAGGGAGGGCTTTTTCCAGAGGCTTTATATTCACCTTAATCCTTGACAGACCTGCTACTACGGATACACCCCAAATTCACCTCCACTGCCCTGTCAATGAAAGCCATCGGCCCCCCACAAAAGGGAAAGCCATTAAGGGGATTAGAAGCGGGGACATCCTATCTGGCCTTATCAAAAGGAGGGCTCCAGCCTCGCTGGACAGGACATTCAATAGCTGTTGATGCAGATTGTGTTCGATCACTTTGGAGCATAAGCTCCCTTCACAATGATCACTTTGTCATTCTCTGGCTGCTGATTGGCTCGAAGCGGCCTCTGTGTGAAAAGGGAAGCCGTCTTTAAGAAACATCATGCATATTGGATGTCGCGATGTAGGCCCGATCCAGGAAACAACCCCGGCCCCTGGTCATCCGGACTTGCGACCGTCTCCGTCTAGACTAAGTGGGAAAGGATATGTGCGGCGAAATGAGCAGGTTTGAAACATAAATGCCAGAGGCTAGCCTCCGTTTCACCTCGTCAGCCTCCATTTTGCATCTCTCTTGCAGTATTTAAAATGCATCAACTCACGACAGTGGCCAATAATTGCAAATCAAATTAACGTTTCGTTAAAAACATGAACATTTAATAAAAACTAATTTACAAGCAGCGAGTTGTACGGAAAGGATAATTACTACTACAGACCAGAAATTTATTGAAGTGTTAACATTTTAGCTAATTTATCGACCTGAGCCCAATTAAAATTTCCAAGATTTACAGCTCAGATTCACATAATGTGAGAAGTTCGTCCCAAATTTGTGGACCGTTTGGTAGTCCCCACCGAAGATTTTACCGTGATCATTTTCTTTCCTTTGCTCAGAAGGCTGAGAATTTCCAAATTCGCGGTTAAGAGTTGGCCCATAGCGTTCTTTGTAGCTGCCGCTATGGGATGTGTGATTTTTAGAGTCTATTTTGCCCTGTTTCTGTACTGATGGATTAAGCCCCGTACATCACACACCCGATCATTTCCATATGGCGCCCGCGCATAATGCTGAACACCTGGATTGATGGCGTCTGACGGCGCTGCTTTGTACGCTCCTAATGACGGCTGTATATTTTTAATGCCTGGCTGATTTACGGGGTTTCTGCACAGTTTGTTAATGTTCCATTTGTGTGTGTGTGTGTGTGTGTGTGGGTATCTTTGATTTTCGTAGATCCTAGGTTTGTAGGCGTTCATCTCATTCCGGAGAGCGACAATCCAGAGGATGACAAGATCTTCCTGTTCTTCAGAGAGAGCGCCATGGATGGGGAGCACACCGGAAAGGCGACCATCTCCAGGATAGGACAACTGTGTAAGGTAACAAACACACACACAAACACACTAGAATACAAGTGCATAAAAAAAACAACCCTTCAGTATTAAGCATTAAGATTATTTTCTGAACATTACTTTTGTGAACATTTCTGTAAATTTGTGTGTGTGTGTGTGTGTGTGTGTGTGTGTGTGTGTGTGTGTATGTGTAGAATGACATGGGGGGCCACAGGAGTCTGGTCAACAAATGGACGACCTTCCTAAAGGCCAAGCTGACCTGCTCGGTACCGGGGGTTAACGGCATCGACACACACTTTGATGAGCTGCGTAAGGCGCTTCAGTGGCATCTTTGTGGTTTGGGATATAACAATTTTCTGTACCATGGTCTTTAATTTAATATTTCTAAAGCTGTCCCCTCAAAATCCAATTCGGTTAATATGACTCTAACTGCTTCACTTTCTCTGCACTTTGTGAACATGCATCTTTGACCTTGCATCTTCTCGGACCTGTAAACTGTAAATGTAACTTTTCCGTTCTTTTTACCCCTCAGAGGATGTGTTCTTGATGAGTGCAAAGGACCCGAAGAACCCAGTTATCTACGCTGTTTTCACCACCTCCAGGTACAACACGCTGTGTCCTTCGGAACTTTATTTTTTGGCATGTGTTGGATGCAGAGGGTCTCTGGTGTAATATTGCATTTTTAAGAGGACATTCCACTTCTTGTCTAAAGGATACGGGACGTTCGTATCAATATCACAATCTGCTTTGGACATTAAGTCTCGTTTGTCACACGCAGGGCAATTATAGCACGCAGCATGTGGTTTATGGAGTGGCTTTTATTGGAGAATGAAGTCACCCTTGTTAAGGTCACAGGTGAGGAGGTACTAGATTGGAAAGCCAGAGAAAATTTATGTTCACCACAGGACAAACACAGGACATTTTTTTTTTATTATTATTATTTTTTGCTGATGCAACCGCTTCCAGAATCTCAAAGTCACAGAAAGACGCAATAGGCCGGGAGCACGATGGGCATCCCGGAGTTCCCAGACAGCATCTCTGGGCCGTAATCCGTTTAAGCGGCACACAGACGGCTCGCCTCGGCCCAGGCTAAATGGGAAATTCCTTTTAGGCCGTTCCGCAGGGGCCGCTACCTGTCCCCGCCGCGCTGGGAGCGCAGCAGAGCCTGGAGGAGAAAATCTTATTAAGGGGGAAACGTGAGACCGGCTACCCGAGCGGGCCGCGCCCGGACTGGGTGGGGTGCGGAGGAGGGGCCACCACGCCACGGAACAATAAGCTGATAGATGGCGCGTGGGCAAAAGGAGAAAGCGACATGATGGATGTGCCAGGAGCGAGTCTGTCTGTACAAGATGGCGGGAAAAAAAAAAAAAAGACAAATACATGACTATTAATCACGGGACGAGGGCCATTTGGACTGGACGCTGTCTTTTAATATATGCAGAAAACACAACAGTGGAAAATTCAATTACCAGTGCTGAGGAATTGGACATGTTTAATTGGTTTTCTAAGTGCTCTGTTTCGGAGATGAATAGAAGTGCATTCTGGGACCTGGCTTTTAATATTACCACTTAATGAGAGCCAAAGGCAGTGGTGATAGATTGAGATGTTTGTGTGTGTGTGTGTGTGTGTGAGGGGGTGTTTGCCCGTGCCCTGCCGTTAATTGCATTTTTTGCTAATTAGCATTTTACGAATGCTAATCCATGCATCCTCCGCCGTTTGATAAGCTGTGTGTTCAGCTTGATCAAGTGCAGGCTAATGGCCGTTAATGCAAACAGAACTGAGCACACACACGCACACACATTCCGCATGTATTTAACACTGAATATATTTCTCTCTCTCTCTCTGTGTGTCGCGCAGCAACATCTTCCGGGGCTCTGCAGTATGCATGTACAACATGGCGGACATAAGAAGGGTGTTCCTTGGCCCCTACGCCCACAGGGACGGTCCCAACTACCAGTGGGTTCCGTTCCAGGGGAGGGTTCCCTACCCGCGTCCCGGCACTGTGAGCGAGACTCCTAAGTTTGTCGTGTTCTGCATACGTCCAGAACTGTAGCTGATGTCGACTCTGATTGGTCTTCGCTCCTCAGTGCCCCAGTAAGACTTTCGGAGGGTTCGATTCGACCAAAGATCTTCCTGATGATGTCATCACCTTCGCACGGCTGCACCCGGCCATGTACAACCCAGTGAATCCTTCCGGGGGGCGGCCCATTGTGGTCCGGACCGATGTGGAGTACCAGTTCACCCAGCTGGTGGTGGACAGGGTGGAGGCTGAGGACGGCCAGTACGACGTCATGTTCATCGGCACGGGTCAGTCCAGTGTTTGAGTTTAACCTCATCAAACCGTCGCATCCCATAATCCCGTGCAACACCTCAGTGTGATCTTGTACCTTACAGATGTGGGGACTGTCCTGAAAGTGGTGACTGTTCCCAGGGAGAGCTGGCATGACCTGGAGGAAGTGGTTTTGGAGGAGATGACCGTCTTCAGGGTACATTTGGAGCCACTGTGTGTTTCACTGTTCACAGCGTGTGATGAGCCTGATTTATATGTGATTTCCTCAGGAACCTACGCCCATCACGGCTATGGAGCTCTCCACAAAACAGGTAACTTTTTAATCTGTTGTTGTATTAGTTTTAAACAAGACTAATTAAAACAATCATTAAAAAAATTCAAATAAAAAAATTCACAATTTTTCCTAAAGGAAAAAAATGTATTGCCTTGTATTTGGACCAATACAGTATTTCAGGTATTGTTCTTACATGGCAGTGTGTTCTGTTTTTTTTTTTTACTTCAATACATGAAATAAAATATATTTAGATTTTGAGTTTGCATTATAACATAATGTTATATGAATTGGTATATTAATGTTATTATTATTTATCATAATATTAATAATATAGTGGATGCTTGATTATTTTTAATAATATTCATACATTTAAAAAAAATAATATTATAGCACATGATATAGCACATCAAGTTTTTGTAGTTGTGACAGAGTGGCAGACTGATGATCTTTTTTACTAAAAAGTGGGGTTTTGTCGCAACAGCAACAGCTATACCTGGGCTCATCAGTGGGCGTATCCCAGATGCCTTTGCACCGCTGCGAGGTGTATGGGAAGGCGTGTGCCGAGTGCTGTCTGGCCCGAGACCCATACTGTGCCTGGGACGGTACAGAGTGCTCCAGATACTTTCCAACTGCCAAGAGGTACCAGACCCAGAGCTTAACCCGCTGAGATGCTACCACGTCCACAGCGTGCTAAATACATAAAGTTGAACAGATGATATATTCAGGCTTTTATAAATCTTCCAGTCACGCAGGGAAATGTTAAGCTGTTAACACTACCTACCATCTATTCATAACATTATCATTACCAACTGAATAGCATTCAGAACTAAAATAACACATCCGATTTCCCACCAGTGCTTGAACTGCACCCATCCCAAACTAAAACCACAGGCCCCATTCATAACCCGACACCTACACCACCTCCAGCACCACGCTTCCTTCTGCTGAGTAAGACTGACAAACCGCACTGAGACAAACCACCACATTACCTCCGACCTCCACCTCTCCGGGACGGCCACCCCGTCAGGCGGTTCCTAAACCAACCGACACCAGGGGAGGCTGACTCTGGACCCCCCACCCCACGTGTGCTCTCCGCAGCGGGCGCACAGAAGTAGGCTAGAATGCGGGCGGGTCTCCGTCCTTCTCTTTCCACTCCAAATATTTTCACTGCAGCCTGAAATGAGAACCAGACGGCTGGCCTCGCGTTATGCAGGGTCCCACGGCCAAGAGGAGGAATGCATGGAGACGGAGAGAGGAAGCGAGGGATAGAATTCGGCAGGACGAGGATGAGTGTGAGGGGTGGAGAGGAAGAGCGGGTGGAGAGTGAGAGGCAGAAGGGCACACAAGGGAGGGAGAGAGAAGACGAGGGCGAAATCTCTTTTTCAGCCCTATTTCATCTCTTATTGTTCACCAGAGAAAGCCAGGGCCATTTCCTCACACGCCGCCCCTCCGCACATTTTCTTCTTTAATGGGAAAATGGTGTTTGCTGTCTGAAAAGGGTGAATCTTTAAACCCTGGCCGCCGTCCCAGCGCCTGGCCCCTGTTTGCGTTCAGCAGCCGGACTGTGAAAGTACCCTTAGACCGGCTATAAAAGCCTGGCTGGGGCCCGGACTCCAACACGCGGTGGTTCTAACGTTATGATTTACTGGGCATTTATAGGCTCCGGGGCCTTGTGCGTTTTTGTAATGGACTCTATGAAATGTATCTGACACATGAGTCATGTGTCTCGCAGCGCATTCTGGTTTTCATTTTTGAAAATCGCTGTCAAATCTTTCCACATTTTGAATGCAAAGAGACAAGGCCGACTGTGAGAACCTGCTACCTGGTGCAGCACTGCTGGTGGAGCAACAGTGCCCTCTAGGGGCTTCACGGATACCAACACAAAAAACAGGGTAGAATAAAATAGAACGCCGTTATTACATTTTCATACATTTACAGTATTAATCAGATGCCCTTATCCAGACCGCCTTAAAATCAGTAGTTACACGTCTTGACAGTCCCCCTGGAGGCACTAAGGGTTAAGTGTTGCTCAGGGATACAATGGTAGTAAGTGGGATTTTTACCTGTGAATATGAGGTCTTCTGGATCATAGGCGAGTTTTTACCCACTAGGCTACTACCACCCACATGTCGTTCATATATATAGCTCAAGAATAAATGTGCCATACAAAATTATAAAAGCACAAAAAGCAAAATATGCATACATAGAAAACACTGTCATCAACATTGTAAGGCATTTTCATTGTTTGAGCTTTTCATCGTTCTACTGTTCTACTGCTGATAATCATAACATTAAATCTTTTATCCTTTAATTTGTTCATTAGGAGGACAAGACGTCAGGACATTAGAAATGGAGATCCACTGTCTCAGTGCTCTGACCTACAACATAATGGTATCTACTAAACACATTTATCTGCTCTACAGCACGCTTCCCTTTTTTATATGTTTGGTTAATGTAGATCCTGTTTTTTTAGCTGATTATATAATAAAATATATATAAATAGGTAATATGAAGTATTTATGTACACTTTTGTAGTCTGGAATAATAGATTTTGTAGACCACAAGGAATTCAAAAATATGAATTCTTCAGACCTTGATCACTTGACAGCTTCGTAGTCAGGTGCTACTGGCTCCCAATGAGACCTTGGGCTTCATCCATTTTTTTGAAAATGTGTTGTGGTCTGACATTGCGGGATGTTTCAGCACCACATTCTGGTCCAGAGTTTTGCTGTTGACTCTCTGCGTTCCCAATGCCCTGATTGTGTGCATATATATAAATGTACAGTCATGAACGAAAGTTTTGAGAATGACACAAATACTGGTTTTCACAAAGTTTCCTGCTTCCGTTTTTTATAATATCAATTTGCATATACTCCAGAATGTTACGAAGAGTGATCAGATGAATAGCAAAGTCCCTCTTTGTCATGAAAATGAACTTAAACCTAAAAATCCCATTTCCACTGCATTTCAGCCCTGCCACTAAAGGACCTGCTGATATCATTTCAGTGATCTTCTCATTAACCCAAGTGAGAGTGTTGACCACCATGCTGACTGTGTTAGAATAGCAGACTGGATGCTTTAAAAGGAAGATGAAGCTATTATTCTTCCTCTGTTAACCATGCAAGGAAACATGTGCAGTCATCACTATGTTTCATAAAAAGGGCTTCACAGCCAAGGATATTGCTGTTACTAAGATTGCACCTAAATCAACCATTTATCATATCATCAAAAACTTAGTAGAGTAGAGAAGTTCAAATGTTGTGAAGAAGGCTTCAGGGCACCCAAGGTGTCCAGCAAGCTCCAGGGCCGTCTCCTAAAGATGATTCAGCTGCAGGTTCCAGAAGTGCAGAACTTGCTCAGGAATGGCAGCAGGCAGGTGTGAGGGCATCTGCTCACACAGTGAGGTGAAGACTGGTGTTAAGAATGGCAGCAAAGAAGCCACTTCTCAACAAGACAAACATAGAGGACTGATATTCTGCAAAAAGTACAGGGATTGGACTGCTAAGGACTGCTGGGGTAAAGCCATCTTTACTGATTGTTTGGGGCATCTGGAAAAATTATTGTCCTTTTCCAGCAGGATGGAGCATAAGACAAAACGTTTACATTTTTGGTCCATGGCCAGGAAGTTCCCCTTAGACCTTAATCCAATTTGAGATCTTGTGGTCAATCCTCAAGAGATGGGTGGACAAACAAAATCCCACAAATTCTGACCAACTCCAAGAGCTGATTATTTAAAAAAAAAAAAAAAAGTGAAGTTATTGTCATTGTGAAACACAATGCAAGCAACGAAATGTGTCCTCTGCTTTTAACCCATAAACCTTGGGGAGCAGTGTGTGGGGACGGTGCTTGGCTCAGTGGCACCTCGCTGGTATTTTGCTTCAGGATTTCAATTACGGGTCCGCTTCTTTAGCCGCTAGGCCACCACTGTCATCAGTCAGGATTTGGCCCAGACATTGATTGACAGCATGCCTGGGCGAATTGCAAAAAAAAAGGCCAACAATGCAAATATTGACTCTTTGCATGAACTTGATATAATCGTCAATAAAAGCATTTGAAACGCATAAAATGCTTGTAATTTTACTTCAATACACCACAGAAACAATTGACAAAAAAAAGCTAAATACGCTAAAGCAGAAAGCTGCTACAAAAAACAGTATTTGTGTTGTTCAAAACTCCTGGCCACAACTGTATACGCTTATGAAATGTATCTGACTCATTGTGTCTAGTCCTTGTGGGGTCATTGTGTTTTACCATGTCCTGTGCACGAGTAAATCCCCTGTTTGTGCGAATGCGTCCTTTTCCTGCCCTGTCCTGCCCTAGTGACAAAATGTTCTTATCATAGATGCATGGAAATGTCAAGCCTGCTAAAGGTTTAGTATCATTTGTTACTATGCAGATGAGCTCCATATTGTACTGCCTATTCATCTTAGTAATTGGTTATGGTTAATATGTTCGTGTGCATGTGTGTAATAGATGATCTGGAGGGACATGGCACTGTTGAGGACAGGGTGGTGTACGGTGTGGAGAACAGCAGCATGTTTCTGGAGTGCAGCCCGAAGTCCCAGAGAGCCCTGATCTACTGGCAGCTACAGAGGCCCAATGACGACCGTAAACAGGAGGTACCGACACACACATACACACACACACACACACACACACAACCTGTTCTTTATGGACTCAGTGCATAGACAGAATTTTTATCAGCATTTTTAAAGAGTTTGTAGTTGGTTTTTGCACGAGAAATTGTATTCAGCAGTTTTGATGAACTCAGCATGATGGGACACACACAGACACAGAAGAATTTCATTTAAATGAACTTTGTCGCCAACTCCGTCTGGACCACCAGTGGCAATAGAGCGATTATTTATGAATGCTGGAGAATCAGCATTCATTCTAATCTAGGTCACATTAAAAATGTATTTTAAGTGGATTGGCTTCTTGGAGAGGTTTTGTTGCCTCCTTGGATGTGATTGGATCCATGTGGAAGAGAAAAATTTAAGGCGGGTATCCCCGCACAAGGGCTTTAGATACAGTGTTTGGGTGTCAGCCGTCTTGGCTAAACAGTAATTAGCGTACTACTTAACTACACAATTAAATAAACCACTGGTTTCTAACAGCACTCGTTTGCTGGGGGAGTTATTTTAATATCCCCACAGAGAGAACCCCAGTGACCTCAAGGTCATTTGACCTTAAATTCTGGATCTTTAGATACAACGAGGCACTACTAATCCACTCTGCTTTAATTCTAATATAGACAGCGTGGTTTTAATTTATCAAACAAAATAAATTCATACACCACCTCATATAACAGAAACTCCTTGGATTTTTGTGATAGTCTGTTTGGGCCTAGAGTGCATAGTATGCACTGTGCACTGTGTATCAAAAATAAAGGTAATATGATGGTTGGATGCATTTGTTCAAAAACTTAATTATATTCAAGTATCTTCAGTTATACAATCAGTACTTGGTCAAGGCTGAACTGCTTTGTTTAAATAAGAAAATTAATGACAAATCTAACCATAGACCTTTTCACTGAACTAGAATAGTAGTGAAAGTGTCACACGTGATACACAGCACACAGTGCACACAGTGAAATTTGTCCTCTGCATTTAATCCATCACCCTGAGTGAGCAATGGGCAGCCATGACAGGCGCCCGGGGAGCAGTGTGTAGGGACGATGCTTTGCTCAGTTGCACCTCAGTGGTACCTTGTCAGATCGGGATTCGAACCAGCAACCTTCTGATTACGGGGCCACTTCCTTAACCACTAGGCCACCACTGCCCACCACTAGTAAACACATGCTACTGTGCTTGTTTGAGTTTTACTAGAAAAGGGAAGTTTGTGAACAAACGTCAGTTTTGGCTAGGAAAAAAGTAAAAGGACTTCCGTAATGTGTCCCATTAAATTTGGTGACGTTTGGTACATGTTAAAGAATTCACATGTTAGCACACTAATATTAGCATGCTAACATCATAAATGCTAACAGGGCATGGCCCAGTCCCGTAACCAGAAGGTTACAGTGTGAATCCCGAATGCCACTGAGCAAAGTACCGTCACCACACGCTGCTCCCCGGGCACCTGTCATGGCTGCCCACTGCTCGCCAAGGGTGACGGTTAAAAGCAGAGGACACATTTCGTTGTGTCACCGTGTGCTGAGCTGCAGTGTTTCACAATCACTTCACATTCACTTCACAGGAAATTTGGTGACACTTAAAACCTTTTATTTCAATTACCATGTTAACATGCAAATGCTAGCATGCTAATATAAAAAATGCTAATGGGGCATGGCCAATATGTGTCACGTGCAATTTGGACAATATTGAACAATTTAATCATTGTGTTTCATGTAAAATTTGGTGATGTTTGGAGCGTGTGGAAGCAAGTTATTTCTAAATACTGTATTTGTTACTTAATATTGTATTTATTAGCATCTTCATTACCATGGCATCCCCTATATATCCTGTTGGGGACGAGGGCTCTTAACTGTCAAATAACAGTAAAAATCTGTCTCCAGATCAAGGTGGAGGAACGCATGAGCCGTACGGAGCAGGGCCTGCTGATTCGCAGTCTGAACTGGGAGGATACCGGTGTGTACCACTGCCACGCCGTGGAGCACGGCTTCATCCAGCCACTGCTGCGCATCTCGCTGCAGGTCGTCCCCGCCGACCACGTGGGCGAGCTGCTTCTGCGGACGGGGGCCGGCTTTGGCAGCGCGTGGGAGCAGGACGGGGACAGCTTGGCCCCCGCGGCCAAACACAAGATGTGGTACCGAGACTTCCTCAGCCTGCTGGACCACCCGGACCTCAACAGCGTGGACGAGTTCTGCGACAGAGTATGGAGGAGGGAGAAGAAGCAACGTGGAAAGAAGGGGCCTAAGGGCTCCTCTTCTGTCAACTCCATCGCTTCGGCTGCATTGCAGAGGGCGCCTCCCCAAAATACGGCCAACGGCAGTCAAATTGCCCAGCAGGCCCTCAGCATCTCCACGGTTCTAAGGGGCCAAAACATCCAGAGAAACCCCAACCCTCAGTCCACCCTGAGCACGGCCAGCGCCCAGCCCACCAGACTCAGCTCCCTCAACCCCCAGAGCCAGTCGGCTAAACAGGGGGCTTCGAAGGGCCAGTCTGGAACCCAGAGGAACCAGCAGAGCCAGAAAGGAGCAGGCGGGGCCCGGAGTGGTCCCCCCAACACGGCCAAGTGGAGGCAGCTCCAAGAGAACAAACGAGGGAGGAACAGGAGAACCCATGAGCAGCAGAGACCGCCTAGGAGTGTCTGACACACACATGCACACACACTTTCAACAATGTACCAGTCATCAGACTTTTATAAACACACACACACATTCAGAAAACATCAGAATAAAACCCCACTGCAGCTGTGTGGCACAGTAACATGTAAAGACTGAAGCTGTTACCTGCCCCTGTAGAGACTAAAAGCTAGACTGAAACCCCAGTGATTGTGCTCTTGTCCCCGAGGCATTCTGCGTAAGATTTGCCACCATTTTACTCCATTCGTAACGTGGCTGAGGCTGAGACTCTTCCCACACAATTCTCCACACTGGTATTAAAATTAATGAATAATCATTTACAAATATTTCCAGCTCTTCTCGAGGGATTTTCCTTTCAACGGAAACACAACACTGGATTTCATTTCTGCCAACGGACAAATGGGGGCGCCACCGCCCAGCGTGTAAACTGGACTCCTGTAGTCAGACTAAGAAACCGGGACTTGTAAATAGAGCTTGCTGAACGGCCAAGTAGTCTGGATGCTTTAAAGAAAACATTTTTTAAGTATTCATTTTTAAAGCATTAGCCACAACTCCTTAATTTAACCTGTCAGCATCCAAACTCATGGCCATATATTTAATAGGTCAAAGGTTAAAAAGAGGCATGCTTTTCTGGCCGCTCCTCCACGTCCTGCACTTCCATTCGAAATATTAGCCTCCATCGGCCACGTCACTCAACCGAGTTGGTGTGTCTGCAGACCAGAGTTCCAGTTGCATCGTGAATGGTGTACTGTACACAAGTTTTTGAATAAGCTCTTCCAAAAAGACAAAAGAAAGCCATTTGCGTGGCTGAAATAACACAACTTGTATTTTCTTTCCTCAAAAAATGGATTTAATAACTCCAGAGGCACAGACCCGTGCCGTTGTGTTCCGTTCTAAGTTATTTTCTGCATTTTTATCCCTTTCTGTAAATGTGCTTTTTTTCCTATCTTACGTTCTAGAACAGCCTGTAAAGCAAACTACTCTCTGCGTATGTACATATATTCAAACAAGAACACCATGACTATTTATTGCTTATTGCTGTTTTAAAGGGTTTATTTTTGATATTCTGTTTTTTTTTCTCCCTTCCTCATTGATTAAAGAGAACCCAGCCACAATATGGATGAGTTGCGTAGATGGACCAACTGGCTGAAGGTCCTTCTCCTTTTTCATTGTCATGTATGGGATGCGTGTACGTGAGAGGAATAGCACATACGTTTTTGAGCCCTGAACAATTCAGAATAACTATTCCCTCCATCCATCCCCCATCCCCCTTCAGACTGAGATTAAAAGATGAAGATAAGGGGACATCCAGGTTATTTACAGTTTATTTTTTTGGAGCCTTCATTATAATTGCAAAAGTACTAAGCAAAACGATGAATATGTAAGATATTACCAACATACCCGAACACTTAGCTATGAATTTCATGTAGGGTGACCGTGCGAGGAGAGGGCATTGAGTAAATTTGCATGTGAAATCTACCTTAGTGCATCTTCTTTATTGTCAATGTTTGTGTGTGAAAAAAAAATAACCAGCTCGTCCTTTGCTGTAGGCAAGTTTAAAGAGATGTGAATACTTTTCGTTTTCCCTTTGCTAAAAAGACAAAGATGCCAACATTTAGGAGACGACTGTCCTGTTCGTGTACGAAGACCACTCATCATCCATTTTACTCGTTAATTTTATTTTTGTACAACCATTTATGCAATACAATGCTATGTCCACCGGATGGCAATCTCTCTGCTCCCCGTATTCAGTTCTGGGTGTCCAGGTGTGTGTGTGTGTGTGTGTGTGTGAGTGTGAGCGTGGATCTGTGCGATGTGATGAGTATAGGCAGAGCGGAGGGAGTTGTCACTGTAAATGGGTCTTTCTGGCATGCATTTGGTTGTATCTGAATAAATATTTCCTCCAGAAATGTGGAAAAAACGTGGCCTGGCTCATGTTTGAGGGGTGCGCCTCGATAGAAAGCCGCCAGAGGACGCTGCAGAGCAGGAAACACAGTAAATGGACACATGCGTACGTTTAAGCTTGCACGATTTAAGCTTGTTCTTTTTTTTCTGAAGCTTGTTGGATGGGTCAAGGCACAAAGCCTATTTGTGTGTGTGTTTTGCCTGAGCAGTTCTGTGTAGAGGGAAATAAAATGCCCCTCAATCATCCTTCAAATTCCGCACTCCGTACACCCACTCAGATTCACCCACACGGTGTGTCACCCATCGCCCTGGAGCCCCTGTGACGTGTGTGTAACCACGTCTGCATCTGTGTGTGTGTGTCTCCTCACGATGCCCCCAGCGAGGGCATGTCTGAAGCTGAGACTCATTTACTCACCAAGAAATAACCCCGGGTATTCTGGGGAAAATGTTACTGTGAGCATAAAAAGACGATGTTCAGGGCAGCGACTCGACTGTCGAGATTTAGACACAAATTCTATGTGTGTGTGTGTGTATATATAGGTGTATATCTGACATAACTGTATACAGATCAATACCTAATGTTCCTCCGCAATGTTGACTGAACGAGGACCCGGAGGGCCATCACGACCCAATAATCATACACCCCATCAACTGACATTAGAAAACCATAGCAACTAATGCCGATAGAAGAACACGCTTTCCCAAGACTACCTGGCAGCCAAGCCACCATCCTGAAATTACTGTCATCATTAGTAGTAGTGCTAGTTCCAGCTCTAATTACGACTTTAGACATTTGGATATGTAATTGCATTGTGTTGCATGTAAATCCAAATTGTAACACTTTCATGAGAGTCTGTTCTGACAGATTTATAACCGATGCCG